>NW_013665701.1:46555-71639 GCF_000517525.1 Limulus polyphemus | reverse complement strand
CAGTTTTTTTTAGATATGATTTATGAAGTGTATTCCATTTTATCCATTTCCCCGATATCATATGATCCTGTACCTTTCTTGTGACCTTTCTGTACCTTCATAAATATGTCTGTTCTGGACTGTACTAACCCATGGACTTACATAGGTAAAGCAGAAGGGGATAGCTGCCCATCTCTACGATTGAATAACTCACGGGTTGTCTACTTTTTTAAAATATGGTTTTTGTGGTCACCCATTGCACTGTCTCCAGTGTTGGCGTTCTTCTGGACTTTCCACTGCATTTTATCCCACCCCCCTTTTCTTCCAGTGGAGTATGAGAGTCCTTGCCACTTTCCAGTTCCAAGCTGTTAGGGTGGTGGACCATATAGAAGACTGCCTGAATGTGATCATTTCCATTCAGTGGACAGTAGTTGATGTTGCACCCAGCTTCTGTGCATTTCTATCTGGAGGGTGAGGTTGCATACATTTTCTAGAAGCAAGTCATTTCTGTGCAGTGAAACCCAGAGGTTGGTGTTGTGCTCCAATTTCTGTGTGGTTCTATCTTGGAGATGATGTTGTGTATATCTCAAAATACATATGCTCCACCTCCATGTGGTGGGTCCTGGAGGTTGACGTTGCACCCAGCTTCTGTGCAGTTTGTCAGAAACTTACTTTTTAATAGTATATATAGTAATGTAAATATATGGGTGTGTTGGGGTAAGGATTCTCCTACAGTAGGTGTCTGTGACTTGTTGGTGATAAATTCAACTTAGGCCAATTCAATTGCTTTAGAATTTTTCTCTATATTTATCGCAATAGCATCCATGTGTAATTCACTTATGCTGTCACGTGAGTTACCGCAGTTGTATCTTGAACTTCCAATAATGGCCCGACATGGCCAGGTGGTTAGAGCACTTGATTCACAATCTGAGGGTCACGGGTTCGACTCCCCATCCCACCAAACATGCTCGCCCTTTCAGCTGTGAGGGCGTTATAATGTAATGGTCAATCCCACTATTCATTAGTAAAAAAAGTAGCCCAAGTGTTGGCAGTGAGTAGTGATGACTAGCTGCCTTCCATCTAGTCTTTCACTGCTAAATTAGGAATGGTTAGTGCAGATAGCCCTTGAATAGCATTGCGTGAAGTTCAAAACAAACAAACAAACTTCCAATAATCGTCTGCCTTTCTTCAAAGTCCACACAGGCAGGTTCAATTAGTTTAGTCCTTTGACAGGACAAATTATTTTCCTTATCTCTTTCAAATTGTTAATCTCACTCTAACATATCAACTGTTAGGTCATTCACTCCCATAACGGTTAACTTTATGTTTTCTCCTTTTCTGTGACTAAACATCTCTTTCACGTGACTTTATATTTACTATCCTTTCCCTCATCTGGTTGCAACTATTTATGAGTCTATCACTTAAGCCTTCTAGAAATTTCCATAGCCTTGACATCAATGAATTGCAAACACAATGTTTGATAGTCTCCATATATATGAATTACAGATACCAAAGTAATTTAGTTAATAATACAAGATACACTAAAGCCTTTTGTATCTGACAATAAACCCCTCTTGAAGAGAAATATTTACAATATTATTTTCACTATATACAAAGACTGTTTTCAGCTCATATACTAAGTCTTCTCACATAGTCTACACCAACATTTGAAGTTTCTTTGTCAGTCTCTTCTCATGTAGGGCCTTTAATAAGACTTCACCTTGACAGAATCCCTTGTCTTCATCTTGATCTCATGTTGTCTGGGGTCTGTATTTCCTAATCTTGACACAGTAGATTCTGTTTCTCTCTTCTTACTAGTTAGTTCTTCACTTGTGTTGATATCCTTGTGTCTCATCTCCACCCAGTGCTCTTAGGCCTAGTAGGTCCTTATCTTCTATAACGAAGTCATTGTCTTCAGATTTTGCTTCTGTGACAGCCCCACCTGCCATGTCCATCTGTACATCAATAGCTGCACCCATAAGGTCTTCTTCTCTCTCAAATTACTTCTTCAACAGATTGGCATGGTAGACCATGGTTGTTCCATCAACTTTCACTTTATAATGCATTCTGTGGACCACTTCCTGTATTGTGAAAGGCCCTTTTCACTGCCAGGTGAGTTTGCTGTTGGTAGCAGAACTAAAACCTTCTGTCCAACCTTGAAAAGTCAACCCTTGGTCTTCTTGTTATAGAAGAGTTTCTGACTGTCTTTGGGTTTGGCTTCCCCAATAAAACTGTTTTGATAGGTGTGGTTCAATACTCATTTCCAGTCCTCTGTTTTGTAAGTCTCTTTGTCTTATGCTTGACTCCCTCTCAGGTACTGTCCCAAAGTTTCTGTGGTGAAGGGTCTTTCTTCTGTACTTCCTTCAAATGTTTCCTACCTATCACCAAGTCGTATCTTGGTGCCTTTATATACACAGCCTCAAAGTCTCCTATATAATATGGAGTATCCACCTTTATTTTTGCTATGGGAAACTTCCTCACTGTCCCATCAATTGGCACACACAAGCATACCTTGCCTGTCATGTGATCATCAGATACTAGACTGGTTCTCACTGCTGCACCCAGTGCCTCGTAAAACCTTCACTTTCTTGTCCCCAACATATCCTTCACTTACTGGCATGTTGTGATTTGGTATCACTTTTTGATGTTTGTCACACATTCCAAGCACTACTAGCACTGTTGATCCATTTGCTAACTTGAACCGACCATTAGTCGTGCATTGATCAATTATGGAATTGGCACTTCCTTCTTGTGGTAAATCTGATGTGTGTTCTTGATTCTGTTTGTTCTGGGAGTAGCATCCATGGTGCCAGTCACTCTTGTTTCTTACCAGCACTACCTTTGTAAATAGTTCCAGCTGCTTTATGTTGAGATTTCTGCTGTTGCTTGCTGGTGATGGACTTGCACTCCTTTGCAATGTATCCTATTTTATAACAAACATAGTGTCTCTTCTCCCTTCTGTCTATTAACCTCCTGTTACCTTTGCTAGACTCTTGCTTCTGGTCAGCAATCACTGGTTTTGAATTTAACTAGATATTTTTGAACTTACCAGTTATACTCCCTCCATGGGCTTACATATACTGTTCTGCTAGCTTGATCATCTATCTCTTCCACAACTTTTAGTGCTCTCTCCTTTAGGAACAGTGACATGTCAGTTGAACACATGATTATAAACTGTTCATGTAATAATAGGTCTGCCAGTCCCTCAAAACTATTGTCACATTTGGCCATGTCAGTCCATCTTGTGAAGTATAGCCACAAACTGAAATGCAGTTTCTCCAATTTCAGATTTGACTTCCCTGAACTTCTGGCAAAAACCTTCTTCCGTCAGTTCATATTGTTTCAGCAAAGTTACTTTCAATTCATCATAGCCCATGGCTTCTTCTGACATCATGCCTGCATATACTTCTAGGCCTTTTCCTGTGAGAAGTGGGCTGAGACAAACTGCCCAGTCACCTTTGGGCAAGTCTTTTATATCTCTCCAGGAAGGCATCCATGTCATCTTTCTGTTTGTCAAATTTGGGTAGCTTGGGTTGGCTGGCCCTGACTCCATTGTCATTCTTGGGTCCTTCTTCCTTCGGTTCGTTAAGCTTTGCAATCTCAAATTTGTGCTATTATTCTCTCTGTTTGCAGTCTCTCCTCTCTCTCTTTCTTTTTTCTCAATTTGTGCTCTTATTATCTCTCTCTCTCTCTCTATTTCCAGTCTTTCCTTTCTCTTATTTTCTTTTCTCTCTCCCTTTCAGTCTTTCTTCCTCTCTTCTCTGTCTTTCCTCCTCTTTCTGCTTTTCTCTCTCTCTCTCTCTAGTTCTTGTTGTGTAATAAACTCTCTGTATAATCCTGTATAACGCCAACAAAAATAGGCAATGTTTTTAGAAAAATACAAAATGTCACATAACTCTACACATAATTCAAGTTAAGTAATATTATTAATGAATTGAAAGATAAAAGTGAACTAAAAAATAAATGTAGAATCTATAAAGTTTCACATTATTGTGGTTTCAATTATATTGAGCAGACAAGTAGAAATTTGAAATTTAGAACAAGATAAAATAAAAATGCAATTGATTAATGAAAAAGAAGTGATTTTTTTGCCTTGGTGAAACGTGTGTTGAACTCTTCACATGCCGTTGATTGGGACAATGTGAAATTACTTAAATAGGTGAAGTTAAAAACTTCTTTGCTCAGAGTTCAAATCTTTCATCCTTTATTTTCCACAGCTCCCTCAGCCTTTTATCTTCAGCTAAGACAGCTTTATTTTTCTAACAGGATGGATAACCTTTGGAATGGATTGCTTTCAGATGTTGTGAATGCAATTAATTTCAGGGAACGTTTGATGAATATTTCAGTTGTTTTTTAAGGATTTAGTGGATAGGACTGCCTAGGTGGACCAAAAGGTCCTTTGCTGTCCTTTAATGTTGTCTTTTTAAAATGAATTAAATATATGAAAATCTTTAGGAATTGTTAAAAACAAAATGATGAGTTTGAATAGAGGTTTTGGTCCAGGTGTTATGAAAGTGAATTTCTGGAATTTGATTTTGTAAATAGTGCCACTGTACAATATGCTAATTGTACTGGTACATTTACTTGAGTACATAAATGAACTTCATGTGTTCTTTATCTCCTGAAGATGGTGAATCATGTTGTCCACCAAAATATGTAGTTACTGTAATAAAACATTTTCACCTGTGAAGAAATGGTAATATGTTCATGTCTGAAATTTTAATACTCTTGATATTCTATTTATAACTGGAATCCATATTGTTATTCTTATCTAGTATTTATTATTTGTGAATATTCTTCAAGTCTAAAATAAATACAAGCTGTAAAAGCTGATCCCTCACATACATGTTTTGCCCCTGCCCCTGAAAATATTTCTGTGGATGCCCTTGTATGTTTGTTTGATATTGCAGTTATCATCAAGAAATGAATTTGAAATTTCTGTTTATTAGCTTAAGTTAGTGATTACAACTAAGAAAGTATATTGTACATTTTCTTTACTTATTTGAATTTGCAGTTATAATTAGAAAACAGAGCTTTGTATCTTTTTATGCATAAGATGGGCTTGTATATTTAACAGACATTTTCTACATTATTTGTTATTTACCTTGTGTATTTTTTATTATAATTTTATTTCATCTGATGTTAGTTTTTGTGCTTTTATTGCATAATATTAACAAATAAAAAAAATTAAATATTTTTGGTATTGTAATTTTCAGCTTGTGGTTCAGTTGGTTGTTTCCAGTTGGTGCAGCCCTTCTGGCTTCCTTTGCTTATCGCTGGTATGTTTCTTCTCAACACTAGTTGAATGAAGAAGAATTCTAGAATCATTCATTGAACAAGAAAAATTTTTTTAACATGAAAGTTAAAAAAAAATTGGTTCTATCTCAATGAAACACTAATTTAGAATATTTCCAAATGAAAGCTTTATCTAGTACAAAATGTAGTATTGTTGTTAATAATTGAATAATCAAGAATATGGTTTAATGTTTAATTTTGTAATCATAAAAAAATCATTAGTTCTTATTTTGACCATGATAGTTTTTCCAAATGTCAGAAACAACAAAGAAGCAAATAAGCAAGTATTCTAAATGATATCAGAAAGTAGCTTATTTTGATCATTTTATAACTATTGAACAATAAAAGTATTAAACGTTTTTAGCTTTGAAATTCATTTTACATGCTATTTTAAAAGATAAAAATACCCTGTGTTACTAAACTTTTCATTAGAAATGTACAGTTCTGAAATAGACTATGGCTTGGTTAGATCTACTCAATGTTGGAAATCAGTGCTGTCAATAAAATGTGAAGTGTGAATAGACTTTTATGAAATAAATGTTTGCTGCTACCTGAAATCCTTCTGCATTTGATATATTATTTAGTTTCTAAACTTAGCACTGAAGACATAACACAAGAAGTATGACAGTATTAGGGTTACCCTCATTTCTTGAAATACCATAAAAAAGAAAATATTATTTCACAAGAATGTGTTCATCTCATTGTAATTATTGATAATTTTGAAGAATACAAGATTTGCTTTGTGACAAAGGCCTTGTAATGTATTCTTTTCATCAGCTTTATTGTATTCTTTCTACAGAATTGCAGCTTAATGTAAGTTATTTTATGTTCTAACTTTGTCTGTTTAGTTAGCATTCATACAAGATGTATAAATTGATTTTCATAACCATTTCTTAACAACATTGTAAGGAGTGCACTTGTTCTCATCTGGAAATGATTTTTAACTTATTTTAAGTGCTCATAAAAACTAGTTGTATTAAAAAATGCTAAGTTTGTCTCTGAATAAATGAATTTATCATTTCACACAATATCATATATTCTTTCTAAAATTCAAATTTCAAGTTTCAAATTTCAAAATGCAAAACTGTCAAGTATTTTATCTGTTCTTATGATAAAAACAAAAGTGTAAATTATGTAATATTATAATTATAGAAGCACACTGTTACTTTTTCTTGTAACTGTGGAAAGCCACAACTTGACTATATTTCTTTGACATATTTCTATGAAGGATATGGTACTATAATAGTTATATAAGCCACTGTATTACCACAATAATAATTCAACAAAAAACAAAATCAAATTGTACCTTTTTATTTATTTTGAGGCTTTTACTATAATGTGTCCAGAGCATTGTTATGGTATTGATATGTTATACTCTGGTTTACGATGTACCACAACACAATTACTGAGGTTACATACCATTATGTATAATAGAACTACTAGGGTATTCACTTTACCAATACAGAATATGTGAAGCGTGCTAATCAGTAAATATAAGTTAACAAATCCTGTGTCAATAAAGGGTATATCCACAACATAAGTTATGGTTCCAAGTAATAACTTTAACAGTAAAGATTGAAAATAAAGTGAAAATACATCAAATAATTTCTTTAAATGTCATAAATATTTAAATTTAAGAGCAATATTTCTTAAATCAGTGCCGAATAGGAATTAACCATTAAAAGCTGCAACATAATAATTTAGTGCTCACTTAAAAATACTTAAAGTATTAAAAATTCATATATCTGTGCATACACTAATTTGACAAGAGTACAACAGTTTATAAAGAATCATTTGATATGATGGCTCCCCTCCATGCACAGATTAACTATTTTCCTCTTGAAGTTGCACTGTTCTGTCTTATAGGTTTGCATGCCATTAGCCTTGTGAAACTCCCACTTAAAATTCATGTGAATTTGTGCTACTGCATGATGATATAACATGCAGCAAAGTCCTCCACCAATACAAATGCACCCTCTAAATTCACACATGAAAATCCTCATTCTTTTCCATGACACAGTTGTGCTTAGACATGTTTATTTTTTGCTGAGACTTTGTATTTTCAACCTTTCAATATGAATTCTATTTCTGCTGATGTGAGTATAAATATCACTCACAGTTACCAACAACTTAGGAAGGTTTTGCCTGTTGAGATTGTGACAACCATCAAAAGTGCTGCTCAGGTTGACAAATAAAGTAAGAAGAATATTGTAACATTGTCCAACATGTGGTGGGGTCCATGCTGTTGCCTGGACCCTCTTCTTCCATCCCTATCACACATTTCCCTTCACTGATTTTGAAGCTGAAGTTGAGGAGGATGAAACTGAGTGACTTTTCCACCCAAAACTTCTCTATATACTGAATATCTCTTGATTATTCCTGCCTCATGTATGCTTTCCACCTGTTGTTTCCTTTCTTATACCCTGTTAGTACTGTACCTGCATTTACTCCGGGTTTCAATTTGCTCCTGCTGTTTTATGCCTTGTTCTTCCTGCCTTACCAGGTAAAATGTAGAAGTTATTGTTTATTCGTCATTAACATGTAACTCATAGGCCTTAATGCATAGACATTGTGTATTACTCCTTAATATATTTACTTATGATATATTATTTGGAACTAGTTCGTTACTCCTTAACTTTTACTACTTAGACTATAATGTTTAATCAATTACTTACTCCCTAACATATACCAATTAGTATATTATGTTTAGTCATAGTTCATCTCTCGTTTACATGTACACATAGACATTGATGGTTGGTCATATTCGCATATTTTTTACCATGTAAATATAGACGTTCATGTTTAGTTACAGTTAGTTGCTCTTTTACTTGTAACAAATACATTAATATTTCGTTCTTGTTTATTACTTCTTAATATGTCTAACTAGAAGGTAATGTTTACATCTTGTTCATTACTTTTTCACACGTACTCTTGTTAGATAATACTTAGTCTTAATTGATTATACCTTTTCGTGTATATATAATCATTAATGTTTGATTCTAGTTTCTTATTCTTTAACATGTATACCTAGAAGATAATGTTTAGTTTTTGTCCATTACATCTTCACTTGTACACATGGAAGATAATGCTTAATCTTGGTTAATTATTCCTTGCCATGTACACATCCTTGTTAAAGTTTAGTTATAGTTCTTTCTCTTTAACATGTACACACATAAAAGATGTTGTTTTGAAATTGTTTATTACTCCTTAATGTGTCACTCGTTGAGGCTAATATTTTGACATAGTTCCTTACTATTTTACTCATACACATAAGAGATAGTGATTGCCATGGTTAGTTCCTCCTTACCATGTCCCACTCAGAATATTATGTTTGTTGATCCTTTCCATAAACAAATAAGACACAACAACTGATGTTTAGAAGCAAGTTGCTTATTCTTAACATGTTTATTTCTGTTTCATTACTTCTTCATATATAACACAGAACATGTTGTTTAGTCGTAGTTCCTTATATCATTTTGAAAGTAATGTTTCATCATATTTCATTACTTCTTAACACAAACTTGGTAGGTACTGTGACCAAATTGGTTAAGACATGATCATGTTTTTGGACCCACACAACACAACATGTAGACAATAATGTTCATGTGCACACATAGCAAAATGGTCCCTCTATTTGATAATTTGTTTTCAAACTGTATGTATCTAAGCTTCATTAACACTTTTCCATCAGCTCCTTTTCTAAATTGCAAGACTTTTCCATATTTCCAGGCCTGGAAATGTTGTAAAATTTAAAAGCTTTAAGGATTTCCCAGACTGAGAGAATTCCAAGTATAATAAAATAAGCTATTTGAGTTCAGGAAAGAAAATGAGGATTATATAGGAATGTTACTGAAACCAAATAAAAATATTTAGAAGAAAGCTTATCTACAACATTATTAAAACTTCTGAGTTTAGTTTGTTTTGATTGACAAAAGTAATTTTTTATAAAAACAGAATAATTATGGTAAAATGGTCTACCGAGACACAGCACGTGTTAAATTGGAATGAATTAAACATGTGAAAAATATTAATTTCTTAATTTAAGGAGAATATTTTGTATCCCAACATTAAATTGTTTCCACTTATGTACTCCAATTCCACACAATTTACTGATTTATCAAATCATTTAATATAAGACTTCCTTTCTTTTTACAGAAATGATGTGTTTTATTTGTCAGTATCAAGTAAAAGAACAATATACTTCAATTCATGAATTTATTTATTTTTTAATCATAAATATCATGTTGTAATAGGAAATAATAATACTACCAAATTAACAGATTGCAAGACCAGTTATCAACTTTATTTTTATGCTGAAATTTCACTACATGAGAACATCAAATTATATCACAATAAGTGGCAACATCACAGCATACATATTTATGTTAGATATTTAAGTGCACAAAAATACATTTATGTGATGGCAGAATAGTGATTCACTGATTAAATCTCAAAAGAATTTGGTGACTGATACATGCAAGGCAACTGTCACACTTTACTCAATTTTAATCTATCACGTATCTAGTCCTACAAGTGAATAAAGTATTACAAAACATATAAAATATAAAATAAATTGAGCAGTAAGCCATTTAATGCAAAACAAGTGACCTAGATCTTTACTTCCAAAAAGAGAAAGTTGAAAAGAATCTTCAAAAAGCACCTATGAAAACTTTGAATATCTGCATAAATGCCTATATACAAATAATTGTTTATTGCAAAAATCAAATTTGGAACAAGTTGAAAATTCCAATTTATTCTACTCAGATTAAAAAAAGAAAAGAAAAAGACATGTTAACAATAAAGCTACTTTAAAGTTGCTGAGTGAAATTTAGAAACTAAAGAATACTATGCAGTTAAAGAATAGATACAGATTTTTATTGTTTATTATTATTATTATTATCAGTGTCAAAAAATAACCATTTACTTTGGAAATCAACTACATGTTGGCTAATTCTTGATCAATTAAAAAAGAAAAGTAACTTCTAGCTAGTTCACACAAGCAACTAAGCAAAAACCAAAGGAACAACTTATAAAATGACTTGTACTACTTAGTAGATGAGAATCACAGATTTTTGAAAGATATGAAAAAAATACCTTCAAAATTTTGAAAAAACTGCTTCAAGTGATAAAAATTTACTAAAATAAGTAAGAAAAGGAATGTTTTAAAGCATTTTTGTCACATCACATACTATAATAATAAAATGCACATTAATTACATTAACTGAGGCAAAAGTAGTTATATCCATTTAATTGTGTTATTACAAGAAAATATTAATAAAATTCAAAAATGTTTTGAACTATTATGGTATAATTCAAAACTAGAAAATATAAACACTTTCACTTTGGAACTTTTAAAATTTCACTTGAGTTAGAACAAAAAAAACACAGAAAAGCTTACAGATAATTAAAGAATGTAAAGATATAGCACAAAAGCAAAACATCAATACAATTATACAAAAGCATTCATATGGGCCAGAAGGAATATGTGACCAACCGAAGCATTTTTAGGAATGAAGACATCAATTTCAAGTTGATGGTTTATCTTGCTTTTCATTCTTTGGTATGTCAAGTATTTTCAATTTGCAGCTGAAATTTAAAAATATTTTATATAACCAAAATTCAAGTTTCACCTGAGGATATGATTAACAAAATACTAAAATATTAAAAAGTGCTTTTCTCTCCTATATTTTCTTTGACCAGTTTCACGAGTTCAAAAAGGTAACTTCAGGATATTTTCCAAATGTACAAACATATAATACACTCCTTATATAAATTAGGGATATTAGAAAATGCTCAAAAATAAATAAAATCGGTTAAAGTTAATCCAGTATATGTTTTTAATTAAAATCTTATTCTAATTATACATTCTCTTATCACATAAAAGCAATTTATTCCATAATCTTTCATTATTTAATACCTCTTAATTAATGTCCTTTTTGTATTTCTTAACAAGTTTCTATGGTTTCACATTTCCAACTGACTTTACATAACCATTGCTACTTCTGCCCTGTTACCTCTATCTATTTAAAGTGGCACCAAAGAAAACAATGTATAAATTTTTGGATAAACAAAAAATAAAACTGTTTTACATTATATGCCCAAAAAGGGAAGACATATAGCAAGAAAGATAAATAGAATACATGAATGTACTATATACTATTGTTTTTATTTTGTATATTTCCTGTGAGCAACTACCTATACACAAATACACTACACATACATACATTTACATATGCATTGTAAGTCATATGTCTATTTACTTATAAAACATACCATGTTTAGCAGATTCTTAATTGAAAGTAGGAGGCATGGGGTTATACTAGTTAAAAATTAATTCATTTTTAAATTTTTACAACTACAGTTCTTTTCACACTGTGACTAAATTGAAGCTGGAAACACAACATCAGAAGATGTTTCTATTTATCACTTCCAGTATTAGTTTAATTTTCCTAGAGCAGCCGACCACCTTCCCACAACTGGTTGCAGACAGCAAAAAATGGCAAGGATGTGGGACATTGTAGGCTTGAGTACCCGCATCTACTTCTCTCTTTTTACCTTTTATTTTACAGCCTGCTAGGCATGCAAAGGAAGGTTAAGCCTGATAGATGGTGTATCCCCACCACTGTGTGGGTCCTACTTCTGCAGTCACCTCTAAAACCAGGATACATTTTATATTTTCAAACAATCTGAGTTGTACTCTGGTGTTATGTTACTGCTAGTAGTCAAAGTTAAAAATATTTCCACAAAATATCCACTAAAAACCTCAGCCTATAACTTGAACAATGGTTCTGTATAACAAATTACAAAAACAATTTGTTTCATATTTCAAATGTACAAGATTTCTATTAATTGCTCATTAACACATTAACTATAAAAAACATGATGAAGCATAGTTTACTTTCGAATCATAATCAGTTTGAAATAACAGCCAGCATCTGGAAAATTATGAAGAAATTCATAAAATGCACAAGAGTGTCTGAGTTACACTTTGAGATGTAAATTTTTGCATCAAAAAATAACAATCAAAAATGTTTTAACTAATTAGCATATATAACATTAGTCAAAGTTACTTACAGTCTAACAGAAAAAAGCTTAGACATAAAATCTGAAATTACCTTTCATGAGAAAATTGTATAATGTATGAAAGGTGCTAGAGCCTTATTTTTGAAAAATGACAGTAGGCTATGTCATGAAAGCTTCAAAAGAAAAAGACTACAAAGTAGATTACTTACATGAAAGTTTTGAAACAAAGAACACACACAACACTCAAGTTTAGAGAGATCATGAATTCAACAATAAATAAATGGAGGAATCTGTTTGATTGATTACAATGTTGGAAAACTTTTACATTTTTCAGTCATCTTAAGGTACAAATATGTAATTGAAAGTATATTAAAGTACCATCCATTGTTTGTCTTTTGTCGTTATCATCACAAGCCATGACAAAAATTATAAAAATTTCAGCTGTACATAAAATTGAGTTTCATCTCCAAATCTAAATGAAGTTTAGAGCAAATCTAGTACTTAGAGGACAAATGCCTACGATGAAGCACCAAGATTTTATGTAAACTGCTTGAAACTACCCATTTCAAAGACAAATATAATCTAAGCTTTGTAAAGTTTCTGATAATATTACAGTCAAAAGTACATATTGTTAAATTACTACCAAGTTATAAACATTTGCAAACTTCATCATAATTCCATAGTTCTCTTAAAAATGTATTTTAATATGTAATTTGTTAAATATTCTTGGGAAACTAATAGTAAAAGTTTGATAATCTAGAAGTTAATCATCAGCACATCTTAATTTGAGGAAGGTAAATGCAAACACAAAGTAAAATCTTTTTAAGGATTAAAAATATTACATATTCAGATGCTTATAACTTACACAATTATAACAAATAAACAGAATAGTGACTATTTTACAGGCTCTGTTTGGCTAAAATGATGACAAGCTATTGCTCTTTCAGAGTTTGCTTGGAGCATGAAACAGATATTTGAAAGTAAATAAAATTATAATCCTTTTTTTTTAATTATTATTATTATTATTACTACTACTAAAAGGAATATTTTAAAACATTGGTCTTGAATATGCCAGACCGAAAACAGCCTTTTAATCTGCTGACTATACAAGAGTGAATGATCTTCGACTCAGCAGGTTAAACATCAGGATGAGGAAAACTTGAGAACCATGTTACTTTTATCCGGTGCTTAGCTCATCACGTACTATTTGAATCTTATTAATGAATGAAAAAGGATGAATTTTTTTTTATTTTATTGGTTACCTCATTACCTGTGCATACACACACAAGCTAAAAGTAATAACCAATTTAGTGCAATTGGCAGGTGTCTGTTAAACATGGTGAAGTTTCTATTACAGATGACAAATTTGGATTGTACAGGCAACACTTTGAAAGTTTTTACTTTGCCAGTCAAAAGGAGGGAGAAAAAATTAATATTTACAAACAAGAGGTCTATAAAAATGGTTTTCACACTGAAGCTCTTCATAGATCAGAAGGAGGTACAAGTTATTGTACCAGATGTTTACTACAAGCAAAACATGTAAAGGAGGATACTTCATATAAAAAGTGTTTTGTTGGAACTAGAGAGGAATAATGAAATACTACAATACTGAAGTAACCATATTATGCACAAAGTTTAACAAAGCCTTTGTTACATGTAGATTTTCCTTGATCATCACTGATGAAGATTTTGGCCTCACAATTCAGTGAGGTGATTAAAATTGTGAGTTTTTGTTCTTGAATGTGTAGTACTGGTCTGTACTGCATATTTTTTCCATCCCTTTTAATTCAGAGTTCACAAAATTTCTTTTCTCTCTATAGTTCTCAAGATTGAAACATAGCATTGTTCAAACAGAGTTCTAGCTTTTCCAGGTGCTAACAGGGTCAAGTGGGGATTAGATGCCTAGTTGACCAATTCTCTCACGGGAATAATGAATAACATGTTTTATAATTAGCCTGTCAAATAATTCTTGTAGCCAAATTGGGCAGTAGTTGCAAATGGATTCGTTCACGCTCTTCACTATTTGTACAAGGATGCATATTACACTAGATAAACAAGTTTATTCTTCACTCCCCATTGGTCAAATGATCTAACAGGCACCAATCAACTGCTTTTTTATATTAAAAGCTCGAGCTTATCTTATTTTAAACAGTATTAGAGCCTGCACATGGGTAATCAGGAATGTTTTGTTATAATAATTTTGTTAGTTCCTGCTGGTTCTACATTTTCCATTTAAAATATACATACACATACACATCACTTGCCCAATCTTTGGTAGTGTACTGCACTGTAACCCATTGCATTGTAATGCATTCTGTGTTGTATTGTGCATAATGAGGACCAATAGAAATTTGCATTGTCTATGAAATCTGTCTGAAATTTTAAGTGTTCCAACTGACTACAAAAAAAGTTAAGAGTAGTTTAAAATTTAACAAAATCAAGGTATAATGAAATTAAGGACTTTTGAGTCAAATTATTTCATTGGAAAACATTTTGTTGAAACCATTGAAATTTTGAGCAGGATTTTTGAACATAGTGAAAGCTAAGTTGAATATTTGAACTTAGTTTTAAAACACACGAGATAAATATTAGTTCTAAACCAATTAATTCTAGACCAGCTTGTAATATTCAAAAGCACAAGCTTTAGATTACAGATTCTGCTTGAATTTTAGTAGTAATTTACATGTTTTTAATGTCTTGATAAAATGCTAATGCTCATGTTTTTTTTTCCATTCAAAGAGTTAACTTTTATTTTTAAAAACAAAACTAAAAACAGATAATCCATCATGTAAAGATCAACACTTACAAGATGGAGCAGATGAATCACCTTCCTTATTTTCTTTTTCAGCATCTGTACTCTCTCCTGCAGCTGTTTCACCTACAGCTTTACCATCTTTTTCCTTCTCTTTATCCTTATCCTTACTACCTTTTGTCTGTTAAAAAAAAATAATATAATTCTAATACACATCATGATGCTGTAATAACTATATTCTGTTACAGTTATAAGTTTGAAATATGATTCATTTACACGTGTTTATTATAAACAAAACATCTGTATTTTTAGCAACATCACAAAACTTGAATATGCATGTACAATCTCACGATACTGTACTAAAACACATAAGGAAGTTTAAACCTACAGTAAAATAAACTTTAAGAATGAATATACAAATCATTTTTGCTCTAAAACAGTTAAGATATAAGGTAAATGAAATTAAATGCAAACTTCTATGAAGCAATAAGAATATTACCAATCTGAAATTAATTTTTTTTAGCATCCACAAAAAACTACAGTTGTGGTTGCTAAGTGTTCATTGTGGAAAGTGTTTCAAAATCTATTTATTGAAATGGGTTAGCATAATGATACTGTGCATTTGTAATTTCCATAAAGATTTCATGTAGGAAAAAACAACAAAGGATAAAGCTTTAATATGTGGTGCAACAGGTTTGAGTTTTGCAACAATTTATCAGTTTTTGGTACTTCAAGTCTGCATTATTAATGCAATCAGGGACTTGCAATAGTTTGTCATTGATCTGGCAATTTCCAAATCATAATTTCAATAAAAAATACATCCAATATTAAAGCTAAACTGTTTTATTAATTCTTTTTATTTCTCAAGTATGATAAATTTAAATAATAGATTCCATCACAAGTATTCAATCACCAGAAAGAAACTTAGAAAACTAGATGCTTATTTTATTTATAAAAATTAATATATGTTAAAATTTACTGTAACAGTTATACATATGTGGAAGCAGAAAATTTTGAGCATTCACAAGTTTTTCATCCAGATTTTGCTAACATGTGTACAATGATTACTTACAGTAGGCTCGTGAAATGACTGCATAGGTACAAATGTAATAAAAAATAACTCTCATAAAATAAAACGTGCCAGCTGAACCAGGTGTAAAACTTTTTTTCTACATTCTTTCATACTGTTTTCACTGTGGCACAAACCATCAACACTGAACTCTCCCATCCATTGTTATAGTTGTTTCTCACATCACAAATCATTATCAAAATTGCATACTTTGATAGTTGCCTAAGGGCACTCCCAACATGAATTAATTATGTACATGAATTAAAATGTACATTTTACTTTTTATTAGAAATACAAAAAATAAAAAGTTGGTAATCTAATTCTGTGTGTTCTTTGAAATGAAATTAGACATTGCAGGTTTGGTTATCACATGAGTACAAACAATTATATTTAATGATTGTGACGTATACAATTATCTAGTTATTTCTGTTTGCAAGTCATATTACATAAACCTGCAATTTTCTTTCCATGACACCTGAATAAAGAAATAACTGTAATGCTCAAATTGTGTGTGTGTGTGCACACATTTCTGTGCAATTACAAAATTACCTCACTTCAACTGACTGCTGTCTCATCTGGGATTTTTACCAAATGTACAATTTTTTTTTTTATGTAAAACATTAACAAATTATTACTTAAAAATGGTCTAAAGACTAATCTTTAAAAAACTGATTTATTTATAAATTAATGTTGAAATTTTGCTTTTTAGATTAATTTTGAAAAAATTTCAATTACTATTCAAAAGTAATTGATCATAATGTTTTGTTTTACCTCAAATACCTTCAGAAACTACCTTACACCTTTGTTTTAAATTACACAATGAAGTTTAATATAAAAACATAGTATGTTCTAAAAAATTAGAAATAAGCAGTTAAGTTCTTGTTACCTGAAGCTTAGGTTTAGGTTTTGGTTCCATATTGGGATCAAGAATGATTTTTCCAACATTCTTTCGGTCATGTAACTTTTGCATGGCTTCTGGAACCTATAGAAGTGAGTTTATTCCAGAAAAAAATTGAGATATAGCACAAAACTATTTTACGAAAACCATACATGTTAACTTTTTACAGAATCACCACCTACTTTACTCAAGTATATAAATACATGGTTTAACCCTTTTGCCCCCAGTATCCTTTACATGCATGACAAAGTTTTAGTGTCTTACATTCAAAATTATATTGAATTACTTTTTATTTATGTTACGCCAATTATTATAGCATAAACTCGTAGCTAATAATCCATACTTTAATAGTATACAAGTTTTAAGTTACTATTTCTACAAGGCAATATTAAAAAACATCCTGAATTTCCCCTAGCGTGACACTCGTGACATTTTCTCTAGGCATCTTGTCTTCTCAATTTTTCCACCACCCCTTGAAAAAGTATGAAATTAAACATAAATTACTCCCTATAGAAGCATCACTGCTCAAACAAACTATAATTTTTTTTTTATAACCTTCAATTTTGTTAATTTACAGAGCTATAAATAGAAAATCACACCCCTTCTGCCACACCTACCAGTTGCATTCCCTCTTTCAGGCTTTGTTAATAGTTCTCTTTTATGTTTGATTATATATTACCTGTAACCAATAGAAAGGCAAGGTTTTCATCTATCAAATGACATATTGTATAATATTGTGTTTTGAACAGATGAGCATTAATTTCACTCAGAGTACAAGTTTCATTCCCATTGGAAAGTTCATGACAAGCTCTTTTGTATAGTTAGAAAGCCAGAAAAATTTTGACAGTTAGGGGAAATTGTCTGCTTTTTGCATGCAACAATTAACAGCAAGAAAAAGAAGATTGGGTAAGTAATTTATTCATTGTTTTTCATGTTTATTCTTTATTATTATTATAAAAGTAACTAAATTGTAAAAATAGGGATCTTTTTAGGTTTGTTAAGATTAGATTAGGTAAAATAAAATTTAATAGAAAGTTATCTCAATTGATGTTTACAGTTAAGGTTAATTAAAATGGCAATATAATTCTAATGACCATAAACAACAATTTAAAATATTAGTTTCAAATTATTCAGTAACAGAATTAGTTGTCTTTGTAATATATTTGTACACTTCATGGAAAATAAAATAACTGTATAAAAAATAATTACTCATAAAAAACAATTAGTTAAAAGACTACTAAATTTCCATTTATTCAGAAATGCTGAACCAGCACATTCACATTCCTAATAACTTAATAAGGGAAGAAAAACAATCTTGTTCATAATTTTGCAATTCGGGAATAAAGAGTTATTGCTCCTTACATCTTCAAATGCCCAAGTAGAATCCACAACAGGTTTGATATGACCATTTTCCCACATTTTAAAGACCTTATTCACAACTCCACGAACATATTCATGAGCTCCTTGCTGATAAAGAAGGTGGCGTAACTGGAATCCTGACACAGAACGGTTCTCATCAAAAAGCTTCATAGGGTTGATTTTATCAACCTGCCACCACTGAGTATTTGAATCAAAAATGTTAGTTCTGAGGAATACATAAACTTGTTTCATATACATTGATGACAGTGTCAAATAATTTTATTAATAAATCTATTCACTTACTACATGTAACATTTTACAGTAAAAATCAGTTTTGCTGCTTATTACATTAGTGCTTTACATTTATATTCTTCATAGTTATAAATAATCTGCCCTGTGGATAAAAACTTAAGCATTTTATTTTCAGTTATCCATAATTATTCCATGGCTACATATAAAAGCAGCAAAGAAAAACTAACAACTATATAAACTTGGGTTTCAATTTTAAAAGTGTATATTATTACACAGCTACATGTAGTACCAATAATATTACAACCAAGTCTATACTGATCATTAATACACAAAACCAAGAAGTATTATACATGACCAGCATCTGAAACAAAATTATTTACCTTTGTTTGACCTTCACTACAGAAGTCAGGATTTTTTAAACCTCCAAGTACAACTAAAACTCAAAGACTTGCCAAATGACCAAGTAATAAAAAAAAAAAAAAAGATGAAGTGGCTTCAATTTCTGTACAACTTCAATCGCATAACAAAGCTCAAAGAACTTGGAAATATGTAAACACATCCACATATAAATATGTACACATACATACATGCCAGAAATAATCACATCTTGCTCTCTCAAAGAAACACTTGTCAGATTTTTCTTGGATATATTTTAGTGTCACATAATTAACAATTTCTAATTTACAATGAATGCTAAAGCCTTCCAAACTTTTGTTGTCCTATCCAAAAAATCATTTTTTAAAGATGGTAGAATTTTAATGAAGATTGCACAATAACTAATTATATAAAAAAAAGGATAATTATTACAGCCATGTAGTTCTGTTAAAAAAATTTGAGAAACTGATAATGAATCATTGGCATAAACACAAACATCTAGTGGAGAATGTCCAAACTCGTTAGAGTACCTTGGACAACGAGATTAGAATGTCTAAAACTAAGATCATTCTACTGAAATTTGTGTTAAAATTATTCTGAAAGCTGTAGGAAGAGCAGATTACACAAAATAACCATTCAGAATGGATAAGTTCCATTAAAATGAAGGTAGATAGCCCCTGTATGATTTGCACTTGTCCATACTCAGAGCAAATTTCACATAGTTTATAAAATTGTAATAAACCTGTGTAAGAGGAATTAAGTGCACATTTCAAAACACTTGCATTAACGAAAAAAAAAAAGTTTGAGAAACAGAACTAGATTCACTGCAGATTATATACATGTAAACGAGTTCAAAACTTCATTCTATATGTATTTTATATTTTTAAAGCTAAATTTGTTTTTATACATTTCAATAATAAAAGGACCCCTTATGAATGGCATTTGAAAAACCTTAATTTCTTCCTGCAATTTTTTTAACCTTTCCAATGATTTAGTTGTTTCTTAAAAGTTGACATCACAGACAAACACACACACACAGTTGATAAAATTCTTAACTTTTATCAACTATTAGGTCAGGACAGTAGAATTCTACAATTTCAATATTATAGTTTCACCCCCACATTTTCTCCTATTGTAAGATATGTAAACATAAATGAAAGAAAAAATATATAAAGGAAATTACAAATGAACTTGAAAAATATAATAAAATAAGAAAAACAAACTGAAGAAAACAAAATTATAGTTAATATAATTAGTAAAACACACTTCAAACACAATAAATAAAAATAAAGTAAAAAAACACCAAACAAAATATACTCACAGACTTTGCTAAACTAAAGAAACTTTTAGTCTCTCCAGTAACAATATTTCCTGATCCTAGAAAGGGATAAAGAAATCGTTACTATGTTTGTGTTAAAAATGAATAGTTTATATACTCACAGATTTTGCAAAACTAAAGAAGCTTTTGGTTTCTCCTGTTACAATACTTGAAGTTCCTATGCAATAACAAACAATATTATTGAATTAGTCAATATGTTAACATTTTTACAAAGATTAATATCTTAATCTTAGATTCACATAATGCATTCCACATACTAACAAAGTGTAATATACATGTATCACAAATTTGACTTCTTCCTGTAGCTTGTACTTCAGAAGTCAAATTTTTCAAATACAGGATAAAACTTCAGATGGAGGATGTAAAGTTTTAATTATTCAGGCTGTAAAGATAGATGTTTTGGAATTACAGAATTCATAAATACAAAATTTTAAAAAGAAAAAGGAGCTTATTAGCCCATCAAGGATGTCCTTTCCAGTTTCCAACAATAACCACCCCCTTACTAGTGTATACATCCAATCTTTTCTTCAACTCTGTTAAATTTTCTGCCTCCACCACCCCTGAAGGCAACTAATTCCAAAAGCCAACCATCCTGTTTCAAAAGTAATACTGTCTAAACTGTAGACAACTCTTATGCTGCTAAAATTTGAATTTATGACCCTTTGTCCTATTGTTTTCACTGCTAAACACAAAAAAGGTTGATGGATCTATATTATCAACACCTTTATGAACTTAAACACCTCAATCGAATCCCCTCTGACCTATCTCCTCTCCAGAGAAAACAAGTTTAGAGATTTTAGTCTCTTCTCATGAGACAATCCCACCATTCCAGGTATCATCCTAGTGGCTCTTCTCTGAACCTTGAGGAAGGGAGCCCAAAACTGTACACAGTACTCTAAATGAGGCCTTACAATTGATCTATACAGTGAAACAATAATATTCCTTGTCTTGGATTCAATGTTTCTATAGATGCTACCCAAAATCCTATTAGCCCTATTGCTACCTACAATACACTGTTTAGATGACTTATGTGATTTTGTCATCACAACACCATGGCTTTTTCTTTAAATATAGTATTTAATGTATTTCCATTTAAATTGTAACAATAATTTGAATTGTAAAAACCTACGTGCATCACCTTACATTTTGGGTAGTTAAATATCATCTGCCACATATTGGCCCAATGCATCAAATGGTCTAAATCTCCCTGTAAGTCCGCAGCATCTCTGATACAGTTAGCCACCCCAAAAAATCTTAATTTCATCTGCAAACTTCAAAATTTTGTTAGTTATCTCATAGTCAATATCATTAATATAAATCACAAACAGCAGATAACCCAGCACAGAGCCCTGAGGCACACTGCTTGTAACTGTGATCCTGTCAGATCTACCTCCATTTATTACTACTCTCTGCTTTCTACTCTCCAGCCAATTTTCTTTCAAATTTAATAACATTTCCCCCACACCCACACATTTAATTTTTGTAACAAGTCTTTTGTAAGGCACCTTATTAAAACCTTTCTGAAAATCAAGGTAAACCAAATCCACAGTATTTCCTTCATCACCTCTTGCAGTAACATCCTCATAGAATGTCAGAAGATTTGCTAAACAAGACTTTCCTTTAGTGAAACCATGCTGGATTTTTGACACTATATCAAACTTCTTTAAGTGACTCTGCAATCACACTCTCCAAAACCTTTCCAACTACTGATGTAAGACTAAATGGCCTATAATTTCCTGGACAATGCTTATCACCTTTTAATTATTGGACTAACATTAGCCAACTTCCAATCTTCTAATACTTTTCCACTACTCAATGACCCATAAAAAATATTAGCTAGCAGTTCACAAATAAAATCTTTAAGTTCCTTTAAAAAAGTTGTCTGGTCCAGGGGATTTATCAATTTTTAGGTTTACCAACCTTTCTCTTACAATTTCAGAACTTAAAATGATATCTTTTACATCAATATTTTCCCATACATTAAGTATTCTGGTTCAGGCATAATACTTGTATCTTCATTCGTAAAAACTGAAAAGAACATATAATTTAATAAGCTTACCACCTCATAATCTTCCGAGATAAGCTCCCCACTATTATTTTAAGAGGCCCAATCCCCATCCTAACATTTTCCTTACTGATCATATACCTAAAGAATTCCTTATTGTTTGATTAACTCTCAGTCAACCCTCTTTCATATATAGTTTTTGCCATTTTAACTTAATTTTTAACCAGCTCTCTTGATACCCTATATTTATTCAAGTCCTTATTATTTCCAGTAAGTATAAGTTTCATGAATTTATTATGTTTATACACAATATGACCTCTTAAACCTTTACTAAACCATACTGGCTTATTCTGCTCCACTGCCCTTTTTTTCTTATGCATATTAATTTTTCCCTAAATGCTTCCCACATCTGTTCAAGATCCCCTACCAATTCTTTAGATCATGTCTCATTCCAACAAAGTTGGTTCTCCTGAAATTCGGAATCAAGGAACATTTCAGAACTTCACATGTGAATAATATTAAGTAACCAGTTTCATTAAAACATTGTGTTGCATAAGATTACTAAAAGTACAGCACAGAAGTATCATATAATATTAATATCAAACATCATAAAACTTAGGTTTTTTTAACCTTGAACTTAACTTTCAACAGTCATTTTTCTTTAGAGAGAGTATTACCCCCAGAGCACTTACACTCCATCAAACAAGTAAGAGATCAATGCATTCACGATAGAAATACTTTATGGAGCAGATGTCAGAATTTCATTTGATAAGAACTTGTTTTTGGCAGTAGCAAGTACAGGTAGCACATGACAGTAAAATACATCTGACTAATACATTGGCTTTAAAGCATATTGCACTTCACTGCTTAGAAATTAACTCTGGTAGATGTAGTATTAATAACAATATCTATAGACTAGAAGATAATCTGATGAAAAACAGTCATTCCTAATAGATGTAGTATTGATAATATCTATAGACTAGAAGATAATCTGATGAAAAATACAGTCATTCCTAGTAGATGTAGTATTAATAACAATATCTATAGACTAGAAGAGAATCTGATGAAAAATACAGTCATTCCTAGTAGATGTAGTATTACTAACAATATCTATAGGCTAGAAGAGAATCTGATGAAAAATACAGTCATTCCTAGTAGATGTAGTATTACTAACAATATCTATAGGCTAGAAGAGAATCTGATGAAAAATACAGTCATTCCTAGTAGATGTAGTATTAATAACAATATCTATAGACTAGAAGAGAATCTGAAGAAAAATAGTCATTCCTAGTAGATGTAGTGTTACTAACAATATCTATAGGCTAGAAGGGAATCTGATGGAAAATACAGTCATTCCTAGTAGATGTAGTATTAATAACAATATATTTAGACTAGAAAAGAATCTGATGAAAAATACAGTCATTCCTAGTAGATGTAGTATTAATAACAATATCTATAGGCTAGAAGAGAATCTGATGAAAAATACAGTCATTCCTAGTAGATGTAGTATTAATAACAATATCTATAGACTAGAAGAGAATCTGATGAAAAATAGTCATACTTAGCAAGCTTTGGCTTGGTTGTATTTGTCCCCCCCCCCCCATCATGAAGTTCTTCTTATCAATTCATATATAATGGGGTCTTTTATAAAACTAGCAGCAAAGTATCTGTAGACATCTAATCTTTGAAGTCTTCAAAGTGCAAGATCATTTCAAATTTATTAAACAATTGTAAATGTCCAGATACAGTAAATCCCTTATGTTAGTCTCAGGCACTCACTTTTGCATCTTTTAATTCCTTGAACATTGCTCTAAGGAGGAAATACATGTCCTGTCAGAGAAGGACTTAAGCAGCATCAGCATATTTCATACTCTTTGTTCAAGTGGTTCACTTCAGTTGAAAATGGCAAATTTATTGTATTTTTTGCTGGTAATTGAGAGGCCACTATCAATGTAAACATGCTATTAATTTCAATCCAACATCCACCACTTAAGTCACATAGTTGAACAAAGTCTAAGAAACTTGATTTTCCTGGGATGCATAATGTGCATAGCCAAGGCAAATACATTTGTGCAAAGATATATGTAAAGAAGGTTAGTATATGCTGTAATTTTATAGCACAATGCACAAATACAAAAAAAGTATGCCATAGACTCTAAAACACAAACCAATGAAACAGTTAATATAACTCTAACAAAACAATTTCCTCCTTGACTTAATTCATGAACTTTCTACATTTCATGGTAAAAATCTATACAATTCAGTTTTACCATACAGAATGTAGCGCCCAAGAGGTTTCAGAAGGTTATATCCTTTATTTGCATCATCTCCATACAAGCAATCCAACACAATGTCCACACCTTCAGGGGATAATCTAAATGTACAAGACATATATTACTGTAATCACTTGCTTCAAAATATATCTTATTATTGATTAGTTTGTTTATGATTGTACAAATAGTTCAAATTCCAATGAGCAACACAACTCAGCCAAACATAAGGTTCTCTACAAATTCATAATATAACCATTATTGATGCATCTAAGTCAGTTTAAAGCCATACCAAAATGAGTTAAAGTAACTGATGGCTCATTGCCTTATTTTGCTGAACATCACTTTCTCTAAGCTTTTAAAAGAAGTTCAGATCATTTAGAATGTAGACTGATTATATATATACCAGTTAAAAATTATCATGCTAAGACAGTTATAAAAAGAAGTATATTAAAATGTTCAGTACTT
>NW_013665701.1:37017-45658 GCF_000517525.1 Limulus polyphemus | reverse complement strand
CATTTAAAATAAAGATAAAAAAATATATGCACATGTAGTTTTATTAGTTTTAACTACTGCAATACAACAATTTGTTTTTTAAATGCCAACAAGCTTGATCACATTCAGTAACAATTTCTTTAAAATGCAAGTAAAAAATATTGGTAACTGTAAAGATTATTTTGCATTGTTAGTTTAGTACATAGATTTAGGACTAGCCTATATCTAAGTTGGCCAAATATGTTATATCATTGAGTTTATAGTTGAAAACATTACTAATGGGAAGAGTACCCAACTGATGAAATAGGCATTCTAATATTCATAAGTAACAACATAAGGAAACTATAACCACTAATTACCAAGTTGATTCTCAGTTTTGATCTAAGTACAGGTAGGTTGCATGCTTTGAGAAGGTAATATTAACTTATTAAGGACTCAATAACATCTTTCTACAATGCTTATCAAATTAAACTTACACAAAAACATATGCTTTCAGTTACATATACAAGTTCAATTTGATAACTGATGAATATTCCCCAACATACTTTTTGATTTCTTGCACATAGTCAACACCATGGTCTAGAAGGTGAGCAAAGCTATCTTTAATTGACTCATGTTTATGCTTAGAGGCTGTTCCAATAAGAGTTACATCCGACACAGTTTTGCAAAGTTGAGAAATAGCTTGACCCTGCAAATAATAAATCAATTTGTTGGAATCTGATGTTACATAACTTTTATACAATGTTTTTCAAATGATAAAAACATGGTATTACTTGCAATGTACATTTCACAAAATCTTATATTACTGTAAAGCATTAACTTGTGTTAATCAGTCATAAATAAGTAAATAATTAAAAAACAGAAAAAATTAAGAAAACAAAATATCAGTCATTTTAACTAACACCTGTTGACAATACTGTTTATACTATTGTCCAAATACTTGTTGTACCTCATCACAAAACTAAAAATATTTTGTATCACATCTTTAACAAAACTGCAAGTTTGTGAAAATATAAACTTGTTGCATGACAAGTTATGTTGCAACAAGTGCCATGCATAACAGGATGGTTTCTGTTTAATGGATAAACTAGTATTTTTTACATTCAATTAAATGACTGTTTGATCATATTCAGCAGAAGTGTATGTTCCTTTCATTAATGTTTCAAAAAAATCAAAGTCAAAAAATGAAGTGAAAATTGTCAGTGTAGTTTGTTATAGGAATTTTTGAAGGTTAATAATCTATATTTCTACATTTTGCCAATGGACCAATTGTTGCTTTAAACATTTTATTAAAATCTGTTGCAGATATATTTTTTAGAGACATGAATATCACAATAACCTGCTCATGCATTTTTCAGCTAAGAAAAGAATAGTGATATCAAATACTGTATGTTTATTCTCCAGCCATTACACCATTGTTGTTAGAGACAATCTAATTCTACCTATGCACATTTTTAATTTCCTTTATGCAGGTTTTTCAAATTTTTAACAAAACTTTCACAACTCAATTTAAATCCTTAATATCAGATCATTGGAAACTGATGTTCAATAGATACTCATTAAAACAAACCTAATATCTACAGTTAAATCTCATAAGTAAAACTGATATACTTTAAATTGAACAAAATATTTTCCCTCAAAACTCATCATAAAATCTTTATAAAGTGTGTTCAAGAGTGCATCCTTCATAGGCAAATAAAAAAAAATAAAGCTGATAAATTGCAAATTAAGCTTGTACTCTCATGCAGATTACAGTGAACAGTTTATACGGATCTAAAAACAGTAAAAAAAATAATATACCTGACATTATGGAAAATATTTTATCTTCATTCACGAGAAGTTTCAAACTCAAAATATAAGTGATTGTTTTATCAATGAAATAAACACACACACTGTATAATGCTTAGAAATTTATATACACATAAATGCTATAACTGGAGGTGTGAGCCATCTTATACCATTTTCAGCCATAGTACAAACACTGTTTGTTCGATGCAAAGGAAGTACCCGTACAACATGTGATAATAAATGTCACTTTCATTTTGCATTAGCTTCTCATTTTTCCTTCCAACTTCCTTGCTCAGTTGAGCCCTCATTTGTGACATTAAATTGGTATAATTCAAATAGCTGCCAAACTCCAACCATTCATACAATTATTTATACATACAAAACAATCTTTGGAGTTTTTGGGTCAACCTGTGTTCCTCTTCCAAATTTCATCAAAATTGATTCAGCCACTACCTCAAAGCAAATTGATGAACTCTAGAACTGTACACTGCCACATGGTTTTAAGTCACAAATTAACTGATACATCAATACTTCATGTAAATTAGTAGATACAAGCCTTTTAAAATGGTGACCATCAACTAGATATGTTAGATATACAAATGTATTAAACTGTTTAGGTTCAAATACTATCAATTTACACAGATCTCTCTATACCAGTAACCAAATTTTATTCATAACAAACTGAAATACCTGTCCTTTGTCCGGGTTATGAACTTTAAAGAAATGTGGTGGCAGATGCTATGATAAATAACACAAAAATCCTAACTTTCACACAATTTATTTATAACATAACTTATTATTACAATATTAATTATTACCCACCAAAAAGTTTTGTATAAGCTTTAAGAAATCAATATGTATATACTTAAAACATGGTATACACTGTGCAATGGTCAGGGTAACTTTGTAGGAAGAGGTAGCAGCCAAAGTACTGGCAGTAGGTGTGCTTTCTGTTACCTGCTTTCAACACTCAGCTCTTAATGTCCTTCCACAGTGTTTCACATGATTAATTAAGTGATGGTCATTGGCCACAGAAGTGTCTTATGGGCCAAAGCTGAAATGTCATGGGACAAAGTAAGAAGTGGATATAACTCAAGAAACGGCTCTTCATATCAGCCTTATGGTGGCTGTTGAAGTAGAAGCTTCAGCTGAATTTGTATTATTGCAATAGTGGTGGCCATTTTCTTCACTGCATTCCTCCATAGAGTGCTAGTGCACTGTCCGAGATATACAAGATATTTGTTGTTCAATATAGAAATTTTTTTTTTGTGTAAGCAAGTGCCACCATCTATAAATGTAGGTAATGTTAACTTATGTCAAAGATAATAAATGCTTAATAACAGCAATAATGGGAGTGGAGGTGGTTGTACCCCCCACCCCCATTAACATGCCCCTTGTTCCAAACTATCATTCCACAAAACAAACTACCACATAAACTAACATACCACTCCTCCACCTGCTGAATGCACAAGGACACTCTGACCACTTCGGATATTTCCAATATCAAAAACCAGGATGTATGCAACTACATAATTCATCAACATAGAAGCAGCATTTTGAAACTCCATTCCTTGAGGCAGCGAGTATACATATTTGGCTGGAACAGAAACAAGCTCAGCCCAAGCCTTGTATTCAGTCAGAGCAGCTACCCTATCTCCAACCTATTGCATAAAATAAAATACAAGTAATTGAATGTTATTATAGATTTACAAAGAGAACTTACAGCATTATATTGCTATGATTAACCAAAATGCCAATAATCACTATGTGTCTTATGTAATGTATAACAAAATTTACATAGTTGCATAGAAGGCATACATAACTATCATTTTACTTCTCATTTCACTGTAAAAAGACATGAGGTGTAATAGCACAATACAATTTATAATATCAAAATCTTTCTTAAAGCATTATTCTTTAAAATCCAAAAATTTAATTTACGAGCCTAAAAATAATCACTTAATTTATCAAATGTTATGAATAATTGAAAACTATTACAAGAATTAAATAGTTTGAAATTCATTTAAAATGTGCACAAAATAAAGCTTTGCAGTGGATATTGTACTGCTTCAAAGAATTTGGTACAGTATTGTTAGTGTGCAAAAAATGTTTAGGAACTGTATAAAATTATGAAGTTATAAATAAACAAATTTTCTAGTCCATAGTGTTATTCACTAACATGTGCATGTTCACAACATCCATGTAGGCAACATTATTACAAATTTTGGTGAAATTCTTCAATAAATACAAGTTAGTAATAAATATGCTCTAGTTATTGAATAGTCAGTTTCAAAGTATACCTTGTAAACAGAGTTTTACACAAGAAATTAGGAAGAAAGATTCTAAAAGATGAGAAAATAAAAAAAAAAAGTTATTAATTTTGGAAATTAATACTAATAATAGTTTAAATAAAACCCAACTAAATTAACCAATTAGTCTCATAAAAAGTAAACAAAACCAGTAAAAATACTCTAAAATGAAATGAAAGTAAAAAATAGGAAAAAAAATCACTGCTAAAGTTTTAGAAATTAGTTTATCCAAAAGAATAATTAAGAACTATAATTTAAATACACAAGTCTTTAGAATGAGGTACTAAGCATGTTAATTCTCCTATTAACAAAGGTTCAAGTACATATATCATCACATAGTCAACATCAAGGCTTGCCAAATCCCACACACCAGGTCATCCATTTAAATATGGGAGTATCACACAGAACTGGTAAAAAAAAACAACTATCAAATCCACCAGACTATAATTTGCACACAGCAAAAACACCAACCACCCCATCTTGATTACAAATTTCAAAGTCATCTAGATCATCCAATATTGAACTTTTAATTAAAGAAAGTTTATCTATTATAAATGAACTCCCAACTTTAAATAATGATAATAACAATACAACTTCACTACAATTAAGTCTGTTCTGAATATTTCTATAATATTGTTACAATCCTATTCTTTGTTTACTTGTCTGTCTTTTAATTTATTTCATCCTTTTATTCTGTATTTTAATTACTTTTTATGAAATGTTCAAACTTTAAATTTTTGTACCTAATAATTTACCCTGTTCAATATAGCTTGCTGAAGATGGAATATGTATATTCTGAAACATTCAAGAATTAAATGTTTGTTACCGTACACACACACACACGTCAATGTTCATTGTTGCTGCTATCATTCATTATTAAAACACCATAAAGGAAGTCCAGATTGACAATTCTGTACAGATTTTTAAATTTCTAACATTTGACCACCAGCCCATAAATTCACAAATTGGTTCTCAGTTACTGAAGTATGGCCAGTTCCAAGTTTCTTTAAGTTTTATGTAATTCCACATCTCATAGAAACAATTGAATGATTGGTTCACCTTTAAAGTACCAGGTACGTTAAATTGCACAGAAAAGAAGCACGTGTATTCTGTTTATGTCTAAAAACACATAACTTGCACAATATTGAAAATTGGGCCAGAAATTTACTTGAGGCAAGGAAAGAATGATCGCCACTCCCCACTACCTCCTACTGGTTAAGCTACTATTCTGGCTTCTAAATGACAGACATATTTGGCAGACCCTCTTCATCATGATTTATGCATGTTCCTCTTGAATATTTTATGTAATTTGTCTAATAAGTTAATCATTTACAGTCTAACCTTCTGATTGCCAACAATATGTGCATCTATTTCCAGTTTTCTCATTAGAGTTCATTTTCTTCATTAACATGATTGCTGTTTGATCCAACACCTTATAGAAACTGAAAATGTGATCAATGGATTTTTTTTTCTGCACTTAATAGATTCAAATTAATTTCACAAATTTTATTGAATGAAATGGATTTAAACTGTATCCACAAAATATATTTGAAGCTTAGATTTTTAAGGTAAATAGAGGTACTGAAGTCCAGTTGTGGTAAATTGCCACAAAAATTATTGAATATGTTACCTTTACATCTGTGACTCCTTCTCCCACACCTTCTACTTCTCCAGCACATTCAAATCCCAAAATAAATGGGGTTTTGGGAGGACTATCAATTACCCCTTGTCGAACCATGACATCCAGGAAGTTCAATCCACTGAAAGTGTACACAACAATTGATATTGGAATAAAAAAAAAGAAAGTTACTAAAACATTCATTTCATTCTATTTTTCGAAACATGCACTAGGTTGTTTTGATGTATTTTGAATTTTAAAAAATTAAAAACAAACAATCAGCAGTAAGAAAAATTAGATAAGAAAGTTACTGAATCATTTGAAAATTTCTTTAAACACAGGAAGGATTCTTCTTTATGTCTTATTTATAATGAAAAAGTAGCTATTTAAGAAGTATCAATCTTTTTGAGAATAAAGTTCTTAACATGTGTGAGATTTACCATACAATATTAGAGAAGCTTAGAGTTAGAGATATTTACTGTAATTTATTAAATAACTTGAGGCTGGGGAAATTTCCAATAATCAAAAATATTTTATTTATTATTAAGAGGAGGATCCAGAAACTACAATCCTACAAGTTTCACTCCTGTTGAAATCTGCAGTTAGAATTCAAATCTAGCATTTAACTAACAATTCTCAGGAATTTCTTACAAAAAGATCCGATTACCTTATCAATTTGTTTTTTCTCCCCTGTTTGATGTTACATATCTTGGAGTTTCAGAAAGTCTATGAGGAAATGGAACTTCAAGAAAGACCTTGTGAATTGGGATAATAAAAGGGTCTTATGCTAAGAAAAACTTCCCATAATTTCAAGAAATTACCCAATCTCATGTAAAAATACATTTACCCAGTCAATTTTTCTGACATTAGGCTAGTCTCACACAGTTATAAATTTGTTCAATTGGAATATGAATAATTTTTCTGTACTTTTTCTAGTGATCATAACCTGAAGAGACAGCTTGAAAAAACTGCTAATTGGAGTTAATCTTTTTCTTTACTCTCAGGAATGAACTACAAACTTCATATATTTAACTCGTGTCAGGAACATTATCAGGCCTTCAGCTTACTTCAGACAAAGATTAGTCTGTCCAGTAATTTTATCTTCATGGCTCCTCTAAATGGATTTAAAACCTTTTAAACTAACATCTTCAAATTCCTTGCTCTGATAACAGGTAACATCGTGATCTTTAACACTAACAACAAAGTCATCACTTACAACTTTCTTCAGTCTTTCAATGCTAGCATATAAGAAAACTATACTCATATTAGCCTTCTCAATCAGTAAAGCTATCATTATAAACCAAATAAAATTTAGGATCCTTTTCTACTCCAACATCATCAAGAGCCATTAACTCAAGTCCATTTGGTATGTGTACCTTAACCCTACAACTTCTTCTCCATTGCAAATAACATTAAACCATACACTTTTCTTCCCGTAAAAATGGAATTTAATATTTTTGATCAATTTTTTTTAATTGTACAACTTCCTCACCTAACTCGCTACTTTTGCTCTCAATATCACTAATTGTTTTCCTCTGTCATGAGAATCGGATTTATGAAAACCAAGACATAGAAGTCATACAATGTATTAATAGTAAAAAGAAACCATGATAAAATCCCATAAAAATGAAAAGAGAATAGTACTGTAGTTATAATGTTTTATCACACTGTGCATTATATTGAATATGACACAGGATTATGTAATTTAGTATAAGCTTTAAATTCCAAGCTTAAAGAAAATGGTACGCTACTGCATTTTTGGAAAGACTATCTAATAACCCTGATATACAAAGTATTGGAAAACATTTACTATGTTGAAATATGCTCTCCATATCAATTTACATCATTCTAACTTTAATTGACAGTAAAAGTACCATACCCACCATTTTCTACTTATTAATCATGTTGAGATCTGTTGGAATTTAAAATAATCAAAGTAACCATCAAAGGAAAACAAATTTTTGGGAAACAGTAAAGTATATATATATTATACTTTAAGAACCTTGATGACCCATGCATATTCTGGAAATAATTCCTTCAAGGATGGGGTTGGGTATGAGAACACAATGTTGATCATATGATGTCTATGATGCCACAAGCATTGGTGGAAGCTTATCCTAACAATGTGCATTTAACATAACATTACTGCAACAAGGACCATTGGGTCTTTCAAGGCTGTCCCTATACATTCAACAAAAAAAAATTAATTTAAACCAACCATTTATTTTCCAAGATATCATTAATTACCCTCTTAGCCCTTTCAAGACAGGCCACAGGTTAAAAGCCATGTCATCTCGTTTGTCGACTCACGTTAAAAATTTTATTGAACTACTACATGAATTCATGTTAATAAGTTTGATATCAAACTGTAAATTATAATTCAAATTTTAGTATTATACATTATTCAAATTTCTTAATTTAAAAGTAAATATTAAAAAACACACAGTTAAACATCAATTTTTGTTTGTCCGTGGAATGTTGAATGCATTACTGGTTCAAATTAGATGTTTATGAAGTCAAAATACTAAGTCTATAGTTTAGTACGAATTAGAAACTCAAATTACAGATATTGACAAGCTATAATATGAAATACGAATGTCTTATCTTTTCTATTTGCTAAGATATTGCTCATGTAATAAATCAAACACAATAGCATCTCGCCCACCTATTTCCATTTTTGGAAATGCTCCCTTATATACACTTACTTCTATATATAGTAGCTTTCTCAGCCATTTCCTTCTTTTAAACCAATATTTCAAGGAGGTAGTGTGTGTCTTTAGTCTGCTCAAAATTTCATATTTTTTTAGGCTAAAATACATCTTAGTTACTAAGCTTGATAAATTATAGTGGAATACTATGGTATTGATGTAACAACTTATGATTTTTTTACTTATTCAAATATATATATAAAACCTAAAAAAAATATTTTGTTTTATATCCTCTACAT
>NW_013665701.1:29780-36050 GCF_000517525.1 Limulus polyphemus | reverse complement strand
TATGAGGTCCGTCCCTCAGACCGAGCCTGTGTTGAAGAGTTAAAGTCTTGTAAGAGCCAATCTCCACTCTTGCAAATGACAGTAAGCTAATCAATGCTAGAAAGAAAACAAAACTGTCCAAGAGTAGCCTAACCTGTCTTTTCTAGATCAATATTGTATCCTTTTGTCTCTAATAATAAAGCCAAAACAAATCAAGGAGTCTTTATCCACCAATCAAAAGATATCCTTGTAAACTTCAATTAAATATTTTTTTATTTTTCTCAAGATATCTTGCATTTATAAACATTTTAAGTTGTATAGTTGTCCTTATAAAACTAGTTCATAAAGGATTTTTATGAACACTTCGTATACTCCCATCCCCCCCCCCAACAGCAAAATTTTTCCTTATGCTTTAGATCCAGTGATCCCAGCCCTGATAATGACAGTCTCAAGTTTAAAGTAAATGTAACAGCAAATGTGAATCAAAATAATGATCAGCAACCAATTTGCTAAGGTTAGCTACATATCAAAGATTCGAGCCTACTGGACATTGACAGATTATTTGCCAATGTTATAATAACAGGATAAATGTTTGCAAGACCCAACTTGGCAGTAGATGACACTCTTAGTAGTTATGAGTTGAAGAAAACTGTCAATTATCAGCTACAAAACTATCACCAGGGTTGTATTCATATAACTAGAACTTGGTTTGCCAGTGCTCAATACATTTTTTCAACTGTTATTTGCTCATCCAAAAAGCAGAAGAATAAAATCTAGAAAAATATTTTATATGAATAAAAATCCAATGAAACAAGAACAAATGAATTACTACATACACTTACTAATCCACTAGAATCAAGAAGATCATAATAATGTTTATTTTGACCCAAATTTGAAAAACAATGCCAAATTAACTGTTTCATTTGGACTATTAAAAATCAAGTTTTATCAAGCTCTGCTGAGCTTTGCTTGGCAGAGTCAAGTATAAAAATCAAAGTACAGATGTACTTCACATATGCACTACATATATTAAGCCATACTGGTGCAGTAAGTATCAAATATCAAGGAAAACTGTCTGTAGATGCATATCTTCCTAAATGAGTTCACCAATCCAGACCAAACTTGGCATGCAACTTTGTATTCCAAGACCAAACAATTAAATATTAAAATTTATCATATATTGAAAAATAAAAGTATTTTAGAAAATAACATGTATATTGTTACTTCAGTAGCTACTGTAAAGAGTGAAGTTTGAACAAAACTCACAACACAACAAAAATTCTACAAGTCAATGATTGTTTCCCATAATAACCAAAATATACATTAATAAAATATCCAGCTACAATGTAGAGAATAAAATTATAGCTGCTATTTAAGTTTCCCACTTTTTTTCTGATTCACACCATTTAAATTCCAGTTTATACTACAGTTAGTATTAGAACTTAAGACTGAATTAGAGAAGTATTTACCTAATTAAATATTTTTAGTATATTTCTTAATTTTTGATGTAGAATACAGTTTCCTGTAGAAACAGAATTCAAGATTATTATTAAATTTAATGCATTAAATCAATAAATGTACCAAATTCAGGCAGTAGAAATCTTAACCACATCTCTACTTTGAAATGGGCTGCTCTGAACAATAAGTGACAGGACTGCTTTGCCACTTCTGCCAAGTTTCTTGACTCCACTTCTACACCCCCTCGCTTCAGATCCATTTTCCATGTCTTGGAGAATGAATGCTATTGAAAATCTTCATAGAAATTTTGCTCATTTTTAGCCAATTTCTGTATATTTTCCATATTTGCAAGAGAAGAAAGATGGAGTGCAGTCTCCTTAAAATAACCTCCAAAACATTTGAAGTAAGACAATTATAGTACATTACAAGAACTTGAAAAAGAAAACCCATTATGGACCAAGAGTTCACTTTTACTTCTGGACTTTCACAGGATCGGTCAGGCTTTCACCCAGGGCAGGGCTGGGTATGCATTTTGCTTCTCAAAAGATTAGTCAAATTGAACATCTACTTAATTTTTTGTCAAAACGACTCAATTTACTACAGGCTTATTCATCAATTCAACCATAGCCAATGAAGGTTCAATAACTGAATAAGGGTAGGGTATAATGCCAATAAACATTTGAAACACTACTACATATTCATTCATAGCAACAACTATTTTTATTTTATTATTATTTTTTACTTACAAATTACAGAACTGAAATCAAATTTAACTAAGGGACTTTCCATGTCTGGGAGAGCAAAACTATCTATTCTTGTACTTTTCCTAGTTTACATAACATGTGGAAACTGTCTCTTTGATATTGAAATATTCATACAATCTCCTATTAAACTCTTCTCCGTGTTGCAGCTTCTACCAAATCGGAAGGCAAACTATTTCACCGACCACTCACCCTTTTCGAAAAGTAACCGCACACTTCGTTCGTTTTGCAACTTTAGTCTGTATTGTAGTGTACAATAAAATTAAAACATCATCTGTTACTATCATTAGTATTAAGTACTATAAAGTCTGCCAGCCTCGTTTGTGGCCGTAATACTTGAACTAACAGTAACAAACAATAAAATTTAACACTAAACTAAATTATATTTATAATCACAAAACGTTGTAACTTGTAAAATGTAAGTTGTACCAAACTCACCATGCCTTTACTCGTATCAAAATCTCGCCCTCTCCAACAGCTGGTTGAGGTTTGTTCATTACTTTAACTGACTTTAACCCACCAAAACCAGCAAGTACTACAGCTTTCATTTCTTTAGGAGGTTCAGGTTGTTCTTCTTCATTTTTATTCTCTGTTTTACTTTCAGGTGGGTTATTTTCTTCATTGTTAACATTATCACCAGCAGCCTCCGGTTCCGACATCTTTTCTCTATCCTGAAACTTACCTCACCTATATTAGTTTAGAACAAAATATTTATACATCTCATAATGCCCTCTGTCGTTTCTCGGAGATTCATGATAGTTTTAGAAATATTGCTTTATACTCTGGAAATTTGATGAAACATCACAAAAATGTGTGATAAAGCCTTATAAATATATTTTACGGCCTAAGACATAGTTAAATGCAAATAAACCAACTGATCATTTTAATTTTAATTATTATAGGTTTAGTTTTCTTGTGTGATGATTTGTGACACTGTCTATGCCCTGTCTCTAATATAGATCAATATATAATTACCTTTTGTTCTGATCTATAAAGTCACCTTAATTGTACATATTTTCATATTTCTTCAGAAAATTTATTCTCTCTCTCTATTACACTACTTCTAGTGAGAAAGTAAAAATTACTCACAGTGAGAGATGTGCTTTCAGTTTATAGAATTCTAATAGCAAAATGTGTTATATATGAATAGAGAATACGTATAAAATATGTGAGGAAATATATTTTATGTTCTAATGGTATATAACGTAATATTAAAAAAAGCTACACAATTGACTATCTATGGTGTTCCCACCGCGGCTATCGAAAACCAATTTTAGCAATATATGTCCTCAGGCTTACCGCTAAGCCTCCGGAAGCTTAATATTGACAATCTTAAAAGTAAAGTGCTTCATGCGACACTTAAGGTTGAAAAACTCTAAGGTTCAGGCATTAGCTATCCTTACTTTACAAAGTTGATCAGTTGTTATATTTGAATACACCATTTGTTTCTTTCTTATTGCAGTGTTATAATATTTGTTCTGAATTCATCCTTTGTTCTGAACGTCCCCTGGTGGGTCAGCGGTAATTCGTGGACTTTAAACGCTTAACTCTGGAGTTCGATTCCCAACGCTGAAAAGAGTGCATATAGCTCATTGTGTACATTTTTACTAAGAAAACAACAACTGCTCTAAATATTTACAGGTTTCATACGACACGTGGTCAATAAAACTCTTAAGTTGATTTTGTTCCAATTTATCTTTGTTCCTTTGTTGCTCTCGAAGTAAGTAATACCTGTTATCATGCTCAGGAAGAACACTGCTTAAAAATTTCTTGAGCCCTTCAATAGTGGGCATATACCAGAGGATTGGAAGTTAACTAATGTCACTCCTCTTTTCAAGGGAGGTGATAAAAACCGTCCCAATAATTCTAGGCTCATTAGTTTTACATCAGTTGTGAGAAAGGTTTTGGAAAGTCTGATAAAAAGATGCTTTGCAAAGCCATTTAACAAAGTTTAGAATTTTATTGGATAGTCAACATGGCTTCACTAAGGGATAACTTTGCCTTCCAAATCTTTTGACATTTTTTTGAAAAGGTTACTGCTTATGTAGATGAGAGTAAGGGTGTAGATTTGGTGTATCTGCATTTTTAGGAAGCATTTAGCAAGGTGTCACATAAAAGGCTTGTAAAAATATCTCTATAGTTGTGAGGGATAAGTTAGCTAACTGGATAGAAGAGTGGCTGGACAGAAGAAGACAGAGCTTGTTATAAATGGAAATCAGTCATATTGAATTAATGTCACAAGTGGGGTACCTCAGGGCTAAGTCTTAGGACCTTTGCTCTTTTTGATTTACGTTAATGAGATAGACGAGGGAATGGTCAATAAATTAATTGAATTTGCTGATGATATTAAGGCCTTGGGTGTAGCTGGCTGTCAGGAGAATTCTGCTATTTTACAGAAGGATTTGGATCATTTAGAGAACTGGGCGAATAAATAGTAGCTGGGTTTTAATTATAATAAATGCAAGGTAATGTATGTGGGTTATCATAATTTGAATTATAAGTATAATTTGGATAGGAATGATCTTACCAGTGTTACGAAATAGAGGGATTTTGCTCTAGTGGTTTCTCAGTCTCATAAGCCATCCAAGCAGCGTGCTGTTGCTAGATGTAAGGCAAATAGGATTTTAGGTTGTATCTACAGAAATATTGAATACAAGTCTAAATAAATTATAATTTCATTGTACAGGTAATTGGTTGGGCTACCTTTAGAGTGTCATGTTCAGTCTTGGGTTCTTACCTTAGGAAGGACATTGAATTGTTGGAAAGGGTCCAGATGAGGGCTACTAGAATGTTGCCTGGGGTGGAGAGGTTTTTTACTGCCTCCACAACACCTGAAGGCAACTGTTCCAAAGGACAACCACCCTGTTAGAAAAATAAACTTGTCTTAGCTGAAGATGACTCTTGCCCTGACAAAATTTATATTTGTGTCCCCTAGTCCCACCATTCTCGCCATTAAAGTATGAAAAACGATTATGCATCAACACTGTCAATTCTTTTAACAATCTTAAACACTTCATTCAGATCCCCTGTAGCTCGTCTTTTTTCAAGAGAAAACAAGTTCCGAGGTCTTAACCTCTCCTCATATGACTTTAAATAAGTTTAAGAGAAAGCTTGATAACTATATGAATGATAAAGACTGGCTTTGAGGTTTTATTTTATTTATTTATTATTTTTGTAATAGTTTTAGTTTAGTTTAGATGATGGAACAGTCTACATGGATCAATAGGTCCCTTGTTGTCCCTAAATATTATGTTATGTTAATACGACGTCATGTAACAACGTCGATAGCAGTTTCCTTAAACAGCTGTTCAATTAATACCTATAGATTATGGCCCAACTTATGTTGTACTGAGAATGACCTGTTACTTGGTACACATGTCTTTCTGGGTAAATGCGAGATTCTTTCGAAACTAAGAAACCTTAAATTTGGCAGTCTGGTTTCGAACATCACTGAAGTCAGTATAATATAGCTTGGTCGTCAGTAGCCAGTCCAGTTATCCAGTGAAAGTGATGGTCCAACGTAAGTAAATTACAAGCAAATACACTACGTTGTTTTTAGTGTTGAATAAGGATTGTTTATTTCGTACTGCACTTTGTGTGTACTCTCGTTACTTCATTTTACATCGACTCGGTTAGTAACAGATGTAATAATACTCTGTAATTGATATATTGAACGACTCTTCTGTTATTTAGTGGACCTATCCAATAACTCAAGAAAATATTCAGTTCACCTGAATATGCCACACCGACACCTACGTGGCCACTCTTAACTGATTAGCGGGATGACTTATCATGATTAGAGTGACCCAATGCTACAGCGAGATCCGTGCGCGTATTATTACTTTTGGAACACTGGGGTATGTGTACATTATTTATAATTGACACTTTATTTGAAAAATTCAGTCTGTGAGATATATGTATACAGAGAGAGTGAATGTGTTTAAAACTGATACTAAATATACTTTGAAGGTATTTAAATTGAGTATATCACAAAAACACCTGTACTATGAGCCACATAATTGCAGCTTTTTTTTTTTTTCAGTTAAGTCAAAGAAAGACACATACAGTCCGT
>NW_013665701.1:0-28772 GCF_000517525.1 Limulus polyphemus | reverse complement strand
TCCGTAGGTTTTTATATTGTTTAAATATATTTTAGCAAACAGACTGACTGTTTTGGTTTGGACATACAAATATTTATCTGTTTACAACTATTTTTTAAAATTCTATTGATAATTTTTTGTTTGTTTATTTCTAAACGCAAAGTTACACAATGGTATGTCTATATTATGCTCACTGCGGATATTGAGACCCTATTTTTAGCGTTATAAGTCTGCAGATTTACCGCTGAGCTACCAGGGGGCTTTATTTATAAACGACGAGTCTCTGAAACATTTCTTATGTTGGCGAAAAGTAGTCATCCTTTTGTAAAACCCATTCACATTTTATTCATTTTCCCATGGGGAATATGATGCCATTGTAGGAAGTTAAATTATGAAGATGTTACACTTGTTAGGAGTTTGGTTTGGGGCCAAATAATACAAAAGAAATTAGTCGGTTCATGAAAGGTTACTGTGTCATATGAATGCTATTTTGTGTTTCACAAATTTGTGTATTTTTAACACCTGCCACACGAGCCAGCCCGACATTTTGATGTGGATCAATGTGAGTCATTCCGGAAAGTTTTGGGCTATTTTGACTATACAACGAAAAGAAGACGTTTTACACTATTTTCAAGGTCTAGGATTACTGGACCTGACCCGAAACCATAAAAACCAACATGGAGAAGTTAATTTGTAAATGTAAAGTAAAACGATGTAGCAATGAAACATGCATGAAATGTTCGAGATTGTGTAGTGAATGTGATGTTTAAGTGTAACGATTAAGCTGAGTCTTGAGTCCAGGTCGGATGAGGGAAGAACTTTTTCAAAGAAATCCCAATCGATTTGACATACCATCTGAATCGAACATTCATCAATTAATTACTGCATTGACAGCGAAACGTAAAAAACAACAACAACACACACACACAAATTAAACAAACCGGGCACAATGTATCATTATTTTCAAAAAGTGGGATTGAAATCATGTATAAGAAATCATCAGTTTCAATATTTTGTGAACTAACGGCACCATAGATGCAGTGCTGAACTTGGAGCAGGTGCACAATGCAATAGAAGATGATTTATATAGCAATTAACAAATTTAAAATGCAATTTCTGAAATGAAGAGCAAATATATGAAGGATGGTATAACGCCTAGTAGGGGACCACTATTGTATAATCCATATAAATTTCATGATGCTATATTTTGTTTTCATTTTAGAAGTTGTGCTGAGCTTCTTTCACCGAGATCTATCGAAATAACTCTAAATCACCGGTTTCCACAATGATCTCCTTGTTGACCATCCTAGGCTCAGTAGGAAAAGATACCGGGCTGGCTAGTGTGGCAGGTGTCAAACAATAGGAGCGTAAAATCTACTGTTTTCACCACAAACTATTTATATATCTCGGAAATAACGGAGTACTCATTCCATTGTCTTTGTTGTAAATATTATAATGACTATAGTTTTTGCTCTATTATCTACTGTTACTTTTTAAAGTTAAATGAAGAATCTCGCATACCTTGATGGCAAGTCTTCTTTGATACTCTAACTTCTTTCGATAGAAGCTGAAAAAAGAATCTCACAATGTTATTTTCCAACGGGAATATCCCACCTATTTTGTGTTTGTTTGTTTGTAATTAAGCACAAAGCTACACAACGGGCTATGTGTGCTCTGCCCACCACGAGTATCGAAACCCGGATTCTAGCGTTGCAAGTCCGCAGACATACCGCTATGCCACTGGAGGGGCCTTATTTTGTGTGTATGCTATATGTTGTTATATGGAGCTGATGATGTTATAAAGCAAGTTAGTGTAACTGGAAATTTTCCATTTTTAAAATCTAATATTTTCGTGTGGGTCATAAAAAAAATAGAAAAGGCGGTATCAAATAACTAACAAACGTTTGTAGAGTTTCTTCCGAGATAATCTGAGCAAATTATATGTTAGGAATGAATGTAAATTTAGAGTTTGGTGTAAGAAAATTATGGGATTGCAGTCTAATTTTTAGATAAAACACTAATATAACTATGTAACTAGCACACTCAGATAAGATTATTTGAAATAAACATTCACCAGTCATTGGGTAAACAATCTAGGTAATTTGGCAATATAACGTCTTCTCAAATGGCATTTAAAAGTTTATTTGCTCTTCCTAAAACATCAACCTCAGGTGTCAGTTTGAGAAAAAGTAAGCCCTTTTTTTTAAATTCAGAAGCTCTGTTCATCATTGCTAGATATTCAACAAATTAGAATGAACAACAACGTCACATTTTCCCAGGGTATGTTCAAGTACACTTGACTTGATTGAGGTCTTAGGTTAGCATGTTCTTTAACTTGTGTTAAGCCCCCAGCGGTATGTCTGCGGACTTACAACTCTAGAATCCGGGTTTCGATACCCGTGGTGGGCAGATCACAGATAGCCCATTGTGTAGCTCTGTGCTTAATTACAAACAAACTTGTGTTAACAATTTCCTTTTACTATAACAGACATAACCTTGTTCACAGCAAGGACGAGTGATGACTGTAAATCAGGGATTCGGTCCTTAAATCTTTAAAAAAACAACCGTAGGCGACAATTAACTTTAAATACATGTCTCTCTGTATCTGCGGGTAAACCCTTTTAATGACACTTTAAAACTTATTTTATAATAATTAAAAAACATTTAACCACGTATGGTCGATTGATAAAAACGGGATATATAGGAACTTTAAATATGTAAATATTTATTATTTAATAATATAAAAGTGCTGATATTTAAAAATGATTTCTCGATTTCTGTCATTGCTAGAATACTTCGTAATTATTTAAATAAATAAAGTGGTAGTACACCATGTATATTTGAAGTTCCTAAATATTTTTGGTAAGCTATGTATTTTTTAACGTTGTAATTTGTTTGTTAGCTAGAAGAAGCTACAGCCGTCGACGATAACATTATATTGAGGAAGTTACAACAGGTCTAGAACTTCTAGAAAACTGAAACTTTAACGAATTCTAGTTCCATCGCTAACTGTAGAGCTTCCTTTAATTAAGATGTAAACTTGTTTTGCTTCAACCTGATCTTCATATTCTTGTCTGTTATGGTATCTATGAGTTGGTCACATGCCAACGAGTCCACCATCTCATGAGGAACATCTGGGTAGGATAGATTGACAAGCCTTTCCATCTTTTCTGCAAGTTCAGCTAAGACCTCTTCTTTCCTCCACACCTTGTTCTGAAACTTTGCTCTCAGTACTTCTTTCTGGTGCTATACTCCAAATCTGTTGAACAAGACAGCTACCAATGATTGGTAGTTGTTTACGGCTTTCAGCTGGAAAATTAGTTAAATATAGTCAAACTGGTCTTCTTTTTATACTAAAACTTTAATATACTAGAACTTTACGTCACATCCCTAGAAATAAACAACTACACACTCTCTTGAAGTTATGAGGGCATCAGATCGAATAATACTGGAACATCAACTCATACTGATGATAACCCAGACGAACCAAAAGAATTGTTTAGGTAATTACACAGTATGGAGGGAACAAATTACAAGACAATAGATGCTTCAATTGTAACTTGAAAGGACATATTGCAAAAAATTGCAGACACAAGATTGTGAGGAATAAGAACTCCCACCAAAAGACACCAGACATAGGGAATTGTTACACATATGGGTAAACTGGCTATCACAGTCTAAGACTGTGGGATATCAACAAAGAGACAATATCCCAAGGATGAGTTTTTGAGCCCAATAAATTCAAAGGGACAACAAACGACTAACACTACCTCGGGAAATAGGAATTAACTGGACTTACGGGGCAAAGCTCAGCTGAGAATACCCCATCTTCCCCAAATGAAATAATAAGTATATTGTATATAGAAAAACCCTGAAGTACATTTTTTGGCATGGGTTCTATAGCAACAATAGTTCGACACAATGTGGTTAATGAAACGTTGGAAACTGGCTCTAGATATGAAGAATGAAGTAGGACTGACGTGAACAGCAAATGGGCATAAGATTCAAGGAAGAGGAAAACTAGAAGTTCCCTTTACAGTAGGAAACTTCTTTACACCTCATTATTTGTGGGTAATTGGCATCAAGGAACCAACTTTCACAAATATGGATTCGATGTTAGGCTCATCTTGAACAGCTTTACTTTTATGACCAGGAAATCTCTGTGCACTACATAACAGTTACTACACCAGGGGTTGAACTTCCTGTAGCAACATGTAGAGTAGTCATTGTACCACTTATAAGTGAAGTACTAATTTCAGGATTGATTAAAAATAAATATACTTGAAGTTTGGGCTGTAACAGAAACAACCAATTCAGTGTGTTCTCACGGATTAATGGTTGCTAGAAATCTCGTGGATTTGAGGAACAAAAATGTCATCATTAGGGCCATGAACACAACAAACTATAAAATTTGAGTTAAATATGGATTGGACATTGCAATATGGGAAACTGTACAAGTAGCACTTTCACATCAAATATCTTCAGAAGTAGTCACCTTTGAGGAACAATGTAGGAAGTTTAATGTCAAACCCTTAAATAAAGACAGCTTACCATCTCAGTAACAAGAGTTGTGGGGGTCTTAGTGCTGATAAGTGCTGGCAGTTACATAATTGACTCGTGGAGTATTAAGACACTTTCTCCAGTGGACCTTATGACTTAGGACAAACAACTAAAATATCTCTCAAGATTAATACTGGAGATGCAGTTGCAATACATCAGTTATCTTGATGATTTTCATTTCTAAACCATGCTAAGGCTTTCAAAGAGATAGAAACCATGAAGGAACAAGGAGTGATAGAACCAAGTACCTTAATTGTCATTGGGCATCCCCTATTGTACTTTTTAAGAAGAAGAATGGATCCTTAAGGTTCTTCATGGACTATCAAAAGGTGAATGAAGTTACAAAAAAGGATGCCTCACCACTGTCAAGAGCAGGCTCTACTTTTAATTTGCTATCTGAACCACATTGGTTTCCAACATTGGATCTGAAGAGTAGATATTGGCAAATGAAGGTTGATAAAACAAATAGAGAAAAGTCTTTACCATAATAAATTAATTTTAGTAGTTTGCCATGTTACCATTTGGATTATGTAATGCTCCTGCTACATTTCAAAATTAATGGAATGTGCTCTGTCTGAACTACTATGGATCCAGTTATATGACATAATCACACATGAGAATACCTTTAATGATGCTTATAAAGCACTAAGGAAGGTTCTTGATTGGTTGAAAAATTAGAACCTTAAGCTGAATGCCAAGAAGTGTAAGTTATTCCATCAACTTTTGAGACACACAATCAGCAGAGAAGGAGTAGTAACACCAAAGAATCTCATCCTCTACAAAAATTACTTGAAGCGAAATAAGTTTTGTTGATCTGTTGATTGTGACCAAGCACTCAATACATTGAAGAAGGAATTGACCAATACTCGAATTTGGCACACCAAGCCCTGGAAGATCCGTTTAGAAAGAGCCTTATGCAGGATATGGAGAGATTAAGGAACACTATCAATGGCATAAATGACTCTACATGAGATGGAATTAAATCATTTAGTGTTAAAATGAAAAGTTGCTATGATATTAATGATGATAAGGATGGATTCCATTGAGATGGCATGGTGTGATTTTAGAATTTCCGCTACAAAAAAGAATGAACCCCAAAATTAAACAGGTGATGGGAGGGGGCCATCTGCTGTTCTGAAAAGAATCAATGAGCTGGTAACTCATGTCAGCAGAAACTTAACCTGATGAGGAGCGTCGAGTTCCTGTCGAGACTAATTCCAATGGATCATGAAGGAGAAGCTCTTTAAGCAGATCATTTACCCATGAAGAACTCCCCAAGAACAGCCAGTGACAACGATAGATAAGGTGACATTTCATTTGTATACCATGGGCTTCAGAAGAGGAAACCGCCGAAAAGACTTGTTGAATGGACAATTTAGTGTATTATTTTATTTTATAATATTTTTGATATAGTAGTCTGATAACAATAGGATATTGTTGTGACTTAGTTCTTTCTTTGTAAGTTATTTCAAGTTGCCAGATGAAAATAAATCAATGTCCAATTCACTCACACGAATACAATTTATTTCTTCTTTTAACGTTATTACAAGCGCGAAGTCTGTTGTAACGTATAGAGCTACGTTTTCACCCACTCTAACTGTACTACCCAAGGTAAAATCAACTTACTTGTACAAAATAGCTCTATGACTAATATAGATTCACTTTTAAACAACTCTTTTTCTAGCTTCAACTCAAGCTCTAACTACTGTTTCACGGAACGTCGTTATATAATTGCGTCACTTTCTTAGAACAAGACTTTACATTACATCTTTAGTTTCCTAGAGGTTCTGGGCCCATCTAAACTTCCTCGATTTAATGTTACCATCTACGACACGCAGGACCCTCTAGCTAACAAACAAATTACAACATTAAAAACTTATACAGCTTACAAGACTGGCCCTTTCCTGGATTGTGAAGTCCCTTGAACAATCTTAATAATGGGAAAATATTATTTAATTAGTAAAACTCAGTTTAAAAATGTCATTATACGGATGTATCCGCAGATACAGTTGAAACATGTTTTAAAGTCCAATTGTTGCTTACGTTTGTTTCTTCATCACTTGTCCTCTCTGTTAGCAAGGCTATATTGGTTCCGTGGAATTAAAATTGTTAACGTCAGTTATGCCATATCATTCAAAGGTCATCCACCAAAATCTATACTTTCGTAACAATTATAAATCTACTATATTTCACCTTCCCAAACCTAGTAAAATAATATAGTAGCTAGTTAGCTAATTTATGTAATTATTTAAGAATTATTGTGCATTGTTCTGCAACTAGTTGGCTTCCTTATAAACAGAATGTGAAACTCATAAACTTGTGTTAATTCTCTATTTTACCAAAGTTACACGCCGTTGCATTAACTTTAAATGCTTAAACTTGTGTGACCCTGTTTCTGTATGTGGATCATACCTAAGTTAAAAGGTGTTACATAAAGTTTTACTTGTTAGTATTATCTGAGTTCATCTCCCATGAATGTCTAATGGGAATGATCATTGACATAAGTAATCTAAGCTTGTGGGTTGTAACATTAGAAATCTTGATTCTGACTTAATGGTATGTTATGGATATATGGTAACGCTCTGTCTAACTAGTAGAGTAGAAAGTTAAGCCCACTAATAATAGGAGGGTCTCGGACTTTGGGATGTTTTTCCCTTTGAGTTTCAGTTATCGGATCATGAAAGGAATAAGACAAGACGCAGATCCACAAATAATAAACATTTAATGGCATTATCGCATTACAATACATTAAACACTAATAATGAAGAATATAATACCCAATAATACAACACAACAGACAATACAGCAGGCAACCGAGTGTATGTGTAAAAGTGACAAGAGCTAGGAAAGATTTTAATAGCAAAACAAAGCTCTTAACAGTTCATGTTTTCTCCTGTGTAAGTTAATCTAAAGACTGATGAAAAGGGTAAATCAAAATAACCCCATGTTAAGCTTAAAATAAATCATTATAAAAGCAAAATATACTTATTTTGTTAATTCCTAACTTGGATTTCACTACAACTACTTTACTTCAAGGCTCAATTCACCTCAAGGACAGAAGCCTTGTCGCCTTCTGACAATGCAGCTAATCCTTATGTTCTCTTACTCTGACCGCCAACAAACGAATTATGATTAAAAGCCACTACTAAGAACTTACTTTAAAATGACTGTGAGAATGCAAAATGGGAAACAAAAAATAAATTATAAACAAAGGAACTGCAAACAAAGATTCTGGAGACAGACAAATAGCTACTGGAAAACTAGAAAATCTAGTGTTACAACTTTAAGATTTCCAGAATGTTTGAAGCACACTGAAAGTACACATAAATATGAGCTCTCTTGCACAAATATGAACTTAAATATATTCCACTTAGTCTACACCTTTTAGCATACCTCACTTGCCTAGCTGGAGGTGTACGAAATAAGGCATGACTGACCCTAGCTATTATCTTATTCGCTGATAACTATGACTTAATTCGTTAGAGAGTCAAAAATAAGCTGCAATTTACACGCAAACTCCTCTTGCCACTTAGAGAAAGCTTGGGCACCTTACTAAGTCCAAAAGGAAACTATAAAAACAACATGATCTTAAAAAATTGCATTTCAACTGAAAGGATGAACAACATACAATACGTCCCTGTATTACAAATATATCCCAACTGGCGTCTTTTATCCAGTGCAGAAGTAAAGTCCGCCAGTTTAGCGGAGAAACCTCAGCATCAAATTGTTCATGTGTTAGATTTGATCGTTATTGACTTGTTTCCTTTATGTGCCGAGTTCATTTTATTCTTTGCGAATCACTTTCCGAGTTTATTATGCATTGTAGATTTTTATAACTTACCTGTCAAAAGCCAGTGTACGGTGTACCAGAATATCAAAGGCTGACTTATACGTTGGTACAGCAATCAAAGATTTGGTTTATAGTTTATTTTGATTGTGCTTCTTTGTTCTGTTTGACCATCTTTCTGAGACAATATGAATCTTAGAAGGAAAAGAGAATCTATAATCTCTGCCAAAATCTTTTGTGGAATGAAAGACAATGGAAAAATATTTATAAAAAGTAGTCATCTCGCAAACTTTTACACACAAAATTGTGGCGTGCAAATTCTCATATCTTCGAATTTTGGTCTTTGCAAACCAGAATAGTTACTTAGGTGTCACGACTTAATTTTGTTGAATTAAGCTTTTTTTTTCACTTTACTCAATTAAATATGCGAGATTTAATCTTGAACCTTAGTACGTACAGTCATTTACATAATTATACGTCTCTTTTTAATTTGTACTCATCTAGTGAAAATATCATCTAGGTCGATAACGATCTCCTGTTCATAAGCTTTGTTTGTTTATTTGAAGTTAAGCACAAAGCAACAAACTGGGTTATCTGTGCTCTGCAAATCACGAGTATAGAAACCCGGTTTCTAGAGTTGTAAGTCCGCAGACATACCACTGGGGACGTTCCTAAGCCATAATTAACAAGTAGTACATTCTGTCGTTCAACATAGTTGACCAAAGTTTTGTTTTCACAACTCTCATCTTATTGAAGGCTCTTTCACTTTCAGCTGAGGTGACTGGGAAATCCAAAATGTTAATTCTTATAAGTCTTGTCTTTAAATAAATAGATAATGAACAGTTAATAGGTCGTGAATGTAAGAAATAAATGCAGCATAATAAATAACTGCAGTTTCTTTTTTTGCGAAATGATTTCGCATTTGCTTGAGTGAACCAAGCACCACATGATTAGATACAATTTAAAGCTTGTTTCTTGATTACCCTTCAGTTTTTCAAAACCTGAATTAGTACTGATAAGACATTTGGTAAAATGAGTGTCGCGGACTAAACAACAAAAAAATCAAACTATTAAATAATAAAGGAGTGCAAAGTTTGTTTTTACCAAAAGGTTTCGCATTCTCTAAAAGTAAACTTCTCGATTTCAGTTGGATGTTCAACCCCTCAACTACAATAATATAAGTGTCCTTTCATAAAATTTGAGTTACAGGTTAGATGAAAAATAATACAATGACCAAAACAAATCAATGTGAAATTTCTTGTTATCAAATAGTTTTTGCATTCGGTTAAGCAAACGTTGCACTATTTGGTAAATGTTTAAGTTGATAGATAACAATGAAATTTGAAGCGTCTTGTTACTGAAAGGCAGTTTCAATTCACTGTTTTTTGAATCTCGTTGTATTTTTGACAAAAACATGAAGGTTCACATTTTACCGAATGCCTTTTTCAGTGCCCACATTTGACCAAATCTTCAGTTTTAATGGGGAAGGGGTATGTGTGCTTCGCATCCCTACCGTGATGCCACAATATGATAGTGCAGCAAAGATGAGGAGAAGCTCTCTCCTGAAGCAAGAACTATATTTGTATCACCCACGACCAAGGAGAATAGCGATATGCAAATGGTAAATGAATTTTCCCAGAAACAACCGCAGTGTCGCCTACAGAGTAGTCAGCATAGCGCTGTGCCTCTTCAGAACCTTGGATCAGTCAACGGACTTGTTGTCTAACAAGGTATACTGGTAGTGTTCTAAAATTGTGCCCAGTGTCAGAGTTGGTTGTTGAATTCACTTGATAATGATGCAAATCCTCAAGCAGATCACAACATTTGTCAAGGAGCATGTTTCTGGATTTTGGGAGAATGAGGGCTTCTTTCAAATATTAATGGAGTCTTTATCATGCAACAGTTGAGATGATGGCAGTGGATTCCCATACACCAACGTTTCATAATAGTAGATATGTGAAACAAGTTAACCTGCTAGCGTTTAAAAGGCTTGCAAATGAGGATCTGGACTGGTTTATAACACATCTTATGGAGGCTATTGTTTGGAATAGACGGATTTAGAATAGACAGTGCAATATTTTGGACAGTTGTAGTAGTTTTAATTGTTAAAAAAGTCCCTTACAAGCAAGTGCTATGGACTTGTGCTTTAGCTTAGTGAGTAGAGCACTCACCTGATGTGTGAGAGGTTTCAGGTTAAATCTGAGGCAAGGAAGTATAAATAGATTGTAAAAATGAGAATACCACACACGTAACTGCTCGATACTTTAGAGCAGTTGGATGAAGAACAATATGATGACTGAGACACAGATGCCACCAAGTATCAAAAGTGACACTGTGGAGAAGTATGCAATACATAGGGTTGAATTTAACATTTGAAGACGTAGGCTTTAAGAATTTGGATGTTTATTTATATATCAGGAGATTGCATGGGTAAGGTTTCTTGAGCATGCCACCTTTTGGTCGTGATAAGCTTTTCACTGATATGTTAAACTACCCAGATTTCAGGAACATCTCATTTCTTACTGAAGATGTTCCAATGGTAACATAGTTTGATTTAGTCCGAATATGCTCTGAAACAACATCGAGGGTCCATGATTGCTCCAAGGCTCAACAAACAGTTTCACAAGCTTCACTGCTGAAGACATCACAGTGTGTTATGGAGCAGCCTCCATGGCTCCCTGTGGGTCAACAGGGCTACCCAGACTCAGTTGTCTAGATCTTTTACCTTAGAAAGAGTTGCCATTTGAAAGATGCCAGTAATGGCATCCATCCCTCTTTTAACTGTAGCTTTTCTGGTTATTGAATGCAGAATTGTCTATATTCTGTTGTAAGCTAGGGTCAAGATATGCAAGTTCATTCTGAGCAATATCGCAGCAAATGTTCGAACTAGTTTAAATTAGTAAAGTCTGAGTTTAGTCTGACCATCAGTTTGGGTGGGGTGCACTATGCAGCTTCCATCCAATGTTTTGGTGGATGGATCAGACACTCAAGAACAAGACATCCAGTGGTATGTTGGAATATATGGATAGCAGGTAAAGTTTATAATGGATACTAGAGCATCTAGGACATTAATTGACTTTGCTATGTATAAGACACTGAGTGAAGTTACCACTTTGATCAGTTAATACCAGCTCTGTTCTGGAAAATAACACTTGAACAGAGAGGCATGTCTCTGAAGGTTTTTACACTGTCACTAATTTAAAACTGTTTTTTGTCAGGCAATTTCCCTCATGCAACAAGAGAATTGTAGTTATGTATAAAAACATCTAACTTGGTTATGAATAGCGAGTTGCACATGTGCATATTGAGAAGGGAGTGATGGTACCTCCTAATGTACTAGTAGTGATGATCTATAATTATGGACATTGTTATTTAGTTTCGAACCAGAATGGTCATTAGCATGTTAATGGAAACAGAAGTGTCACAAACTAACCAAACAGAAAGCATGGCAGCTACAGTATCACATTCAAAAATGAATGCACAGCTTCTAAAACATCTGAAGTGCCTACTTTAGAAATGTGTTCATCACCTGGACTCAGTAAAGTAACTCAGTGAAGTGATCAGAGTTTGCTGATGATTTGCAAGACAATTGGCTGTTTGGTTGGACAACAATAACTCATTATAACATTGATTCATCCAATACAAAAAACATGCATATTTCCTTGGAAAACTATGACTGTTATCATTCCTGAAATTGGTTGGATATTGACATAATAATACAACTTTTGCAGAGTGCTTATTGTCTCTAGTAACAGTTGTTAGGAAGAAGAAAGGACTACTAAGGTTCCTTTCCTTTGCTAGGATGAAAGAGTGTCTGGAAGCATTGGAGAGTGATGATTGATCCAATTGGCTATATCTGGCTTCTGACAAATAGAACTAAGTGACAGAAGTAAACTTAAAAGCTGTTTTCAGTACTCAGCAAAAACTGTATGAATTTCATGCTATCCACTTTTGAGAAGCTGATGGAGCTCATAAGACTGTAATGGTAGAAATGTCTTACCTATTATGATATACTGTTTTTTTGGTTTAGGTGATAGCTGAGAACATGAAAAATTGTATTCCAGTGCATAAAAAATGTAAGTTTCCAATTAAAACCAGAAAAGTGTGTGTGCGCTCAGAAGCATAGAAACAGTTTCTTCATCACATTGTAGCCGGGGTTGGAGTGTCACTGATCCTGCAAAGACTACAAATGAAAATACATAGCTTTCTTATTGTAATTGAAATGGTTAATGAATTACAGAAAATTTTAAAGATATAGATATAAATAGAGTATAGTTCCATTGTTAAACATTATCTGTGTCAGTAGCATTCAATGAATTATCTCACTAGCTGGTGAAGGCATATTAGTTTACTTTCCAGATGCTGGACATAAGTGAATGGTCATAACCATTGCAGCAACAATGATAACAAACTATACAAGTATTGACAATTCTATTTATGGTTAAACACCATAAATGACCAATCAGGAAATTTATAATGAGTAATTTAAGAATCAAAAAATAGCTTGGTGCTACTTGTTGTGTAATAAGGTAAATATTAACTATCACAACTGGCAAATGTATTGATGCGTATAACATCTGGAACTTGTATCGTGAGTTGTGAAAGCATGATGTTATGTTGTACTATTCTTATGAACAATTCACAAGCAGTAGCTGACCTGTGATGCAGCTAGTAGTCACTAGAACTCTAAAGCAGAAGATACTCTAGTCTTTGCAAGTATAGGGGAATAAAAACATAACATAGTAGGTTTTGGCTTCATTTCCAAAAAGGGGTTGTGAGAGGGAATACACACTGTACTATGTGCCGTGCTCAAAGAAAATTGGCCACACCAGGAATTAAACTTTGGAAAAAGAAAGTTGTAGATTATCTGTTCAGACCTACAAAAATGTAATTGGTGTGTGATAGTAATTATTAAAGTTTCTCTGTTGTTTGATACATGGGCACAACAGATAACATGATTTGGGAGCTCAGGAGAGGTTCACATAAATAAAGAAGTCAACTTTAACAGTTGGTTGTTTGCAGAGTTTTGCGAAGTGTTGGGTATAACAAGTGGGTGGTACAGAATTTCAAGTGGATGTTTGCCAAGTTTGTGAAATCTGAGCTCACCAGTGCTAGATGTGATCATTATCATCATCATCTTTTTGGTAGGTTTTTCAGTGTAAGATAGCCCGGGTTAACTAGAAACATTGGGAGACAAAATATGCATGGTAATAGAGTAGGGCTGTAGATGGAAAATCGTGAAATTTTATAATAAGTGAAAATATGTTTAATTGATTAGTACATGATTGAACTGAATGCAGTGGTTGAGACAGAAGAAGGTCAAAGAAGGTGTGACATTTGAATAAATTGGATTTCTTCTTTTTCAAACCATTATAGGATTTCATTATGGTTGCACTGTAATAATCTATTAGTACTTATACTGGAAAGATTTGAAATGATGAAACCATTAGAATACGCCTAGCTAATGCTTGGCTAAAAGTTTAAATCGCTTCAGTGGTGGTGGTGGAGAGCAAGCAGTTGATGATGATGGCTGTTCAGTGTCTATTTCAGCTTCGGTTGGTGGATCAAAAGCTGCCCGACACTTTACTTAGGCTTTGGCAGCTTTTCTATTTCAGTAAGAGTGCCATTGATTGGCCCATCAGACAGGCAGCAAACTATAAGGTGTTCTGATTGCTGTTCTGCAAATTACACTATAAATACAATATTTCTGGCAGAATGTTTGAAGAACTTTCCTTCTGTAGGATGTTTGTATGAATCTCAGGCTAATTCTTTAAGTTTCATTTAGTTCAGCATTGACCTGAATCAGGTACAATGAAGTGATGTACAATGTTCTTCCACATTTTTCATGGAGTTTTTTGGGTAGCAACTGATAACATTTTCACAAGCTGCTTAGCCTTACCCAAGAGACTTGAGTAATTTGCATTCTTCTCAAGTTCTTCAAGCTCAAGCTACAAAGTGTGTGCAGAGCACAGAAATCCATGTAACTGCAGAACTTCGTGTGGCACTTCGTTAACAGTATCATCATCATTGTTGTCTTCAGACTACAAGACAGATGAATAATCTTCATTACTGTATAAGAGGAATTGAAGAGCCTTGACCATGTAACTCTCACTGTCTGTTACAATAAGAAGTACTTTTCTGAGATTGATATCCCATTGATTTTAACTGGACTAAAGCTTCTCTCCATTTATCTCTCCTATGTATGGATGAATGAGCCTATACAAGTTATTCAGGATGTGCTGTGCTTGTTTCCATATAGGAAAGGGAGACCCCTTTCTGACCATATGTCATTGGCAATAGTGAATCTCTGTAGTGAACCAATAACCACCTTGACTACAGCTTTGGCCTTCTCCATTTTGTCTCCAATCATTGAGTTAATTTTTGCAAATCCTACAAACAAATATAAAAGGTTTCTTATTTAGTAATCCACACTACAACAAATGCTTTTGTTTGTTTTTTAAACGTTAAGACTCAATATGTGTGACTTACAAACACAATGCAATTATACTGATTAATTTTTCAGCAACTGTTGTTGTCTAATAGTGTAACAAAACCATTTTCATGTAATAAAGTTTACACAGAACTTTATAGTTTACGTGAGCACCCATGAATGGTTAAATTTCAGAAAATTGAACTTAAATCTCTCTATCTTGTTTTACAATTGGACTTACACAATCTATTTTGATGAGGTTGCAGAATTATTTTTATAATTTTGATTATATTATTATTTTTAAATAAAGAAGGAACAAACATGAAGTTAAAGAGTGCATTAAATCTAGCAACAAATCTAGCAACACAGAATTTTATATATCTTAATATATATACAAAAAACAAATATGGATATATAGTACGTGTGATTTTTTTCTTTCTATTCATTTACATTTGTAAATGAATAGAAAAAATTAAATCATATTATTTAGTATACATTTCCATGATTTTGTACAGAACTCAACAGGTCTTACTTATTTATATATTTTTTAATGAATTTATTTATATATTTTTATGTTTTTACAGTACGTAAGTAACATACATACAGGTAAAGTCATCACAATACATCAGTGCAAAAAGTGCATGTAGCTTATAAAATTACCATAATCTATGATAAAACAAAGTTTTTAATCTACATTATATTATTCTGATAATACTGTTGTAGGCTGTATTTTTAATGTTTTCATTCAGGTGTTACCTAGAGGGTGCACGATATTAAGATCAAGCAAATTTGTGAGAGTAAGCTTAGATAGTTCTAAATTTGATGTCATGACATTCTAGTGAATTCGAGATGTATCGAGAGATGAGAGTAGATTAGAAATATGAGAATCAGTGTTTTGCTTTCAGTCTGTTGTGAATCGTAAATGAGTATTGATTTGGTAGAATGCCAGTCAATCAGTCAGTTTTAGTCCAGTGAAGTATTTGGACCTGTGTTAGTTATCATGTATATTCAGTTCCAAATACTTCACTGGACTAAAACTGACTGATTGATCAAGTCCCTGTGTTAGTTATCATGTATATTCAGTTACTTGATCAATCAGCCACGAACCTGTACAAATAAGTCTTCTTTTACATTACTTGTAGTACAATTAGCAAGGAATTTTCTTAGACCTACAAGTTACAACATTAAAACAAGTAAAGGCAGCATGCAGAAATGATAAAGATGAAATAAACTAATTTTTTTTTTATTATGTGCATTGAACTTTTAATTATTATCAGAAGATAATTTAAGAAAACAACCCAACAAAAGAACATTTTTACAACAATACTACTATGAATATGAATTATAATAATAATAATCATCAAGTGCTTTAAAATTTGGATCAAGTGTCCTACAAAACTCTCTGAATCCATAATCGTCAACTTGTCTTGTAGGTATACTTGTCTTCACAAGCATATGCAGTGGGAGTGGCATTGCTCATTTTTTGTGTTTTGTCGAGTCCAATGACGAGGTTATGTTCCATTTCTATAATGGTAGTAAAGTAGTTGAAGTACTTGTTGCTAATTTTAGCACGATGCCTACTTCCCAACATATTTTCTCTTTATGCCTCCTTCTCCTCAAATTGTAAAAACTGTTCCTTGTGCACATATTGCAAGTGAGTTTTTAAGTCAGTAGATTTTTTCTAGACAGGTCTTGACCATACACTGTTCAGCCTCTTGTGGTTATTTTGCGTGTGCGTACACACACACACACACTTATTGCATTCAGTTATGTAGCCAAAAGAATCCCATATTGAGTATTTTCTTCAGCAGTTGCTTGTTTTTGAAGACATGTTCAGCACACATACTGGTTCTATAGTTAAGTCAGCAAATTGAAACCCCTGTAAATGACTTTGAATGGAGGCCTCAGCAAAATAAAAAAATTTCAGCAAGTTAAGAGCTGCATGTCATGACCAAATCATTACCAACACATAGGATGAAGGGAAGAGCCAGTCTTCAACTCAATGCATAGATGAAAAAATTCATTCCGAACATGAATTAAAAAAATTAGAGGGAACATTGGTCAGTTTGTGCAATTTTTTTCAAACTTCCATGAAATAATAATACCATTTAATTTTTTTTAAATTTTATAATTTCATTTCAGTTTTTAAGACATTCTTTTTATTTTTAGTTTTTATTTCATTAACTACCTGGTTTATTATTTTTGGCAATTTTTGTTTTGGCTTTTATTAACTAAAAATCACTGAATTGGATACAGTCTTACTTGTCTGTTAGAATATATATATATATATATATATGTATGTATGTAACTACAAATAATTATTTTCAATGAGTTAATTGTGTTTAACAGAGAAAACAATCAATATCACTGATATTAGAAGTACAAAATTAACTTGCAAAGCCAATAAGTCAATAAAATAACTTTAATGAGTGACAAGTGAAATATTTGTAGTGTTTTTCACAGAAAGATATAGCATTAACGATACCAAATCACATCTGTACAGCTTATATGCTACACGTTTGTAAGAATTACAGTGTTCCAAATATTTTGAAAAGAATGCATTGAGCATGCATAAAAAATGCATAACCACATTATCAAATATACATTACACTTACATCATGTTTTAAAAACAACAACTTCTCTTCCAAGTAATCAGGTACAATTTTAACAGTTAATAATGAAGTTGGCTAAACTGCTTTTCACTGAGAAGTTTAAGTATTTCATTCGACAATTCATATCTTAATCCCTTCCATGTAAAGTGTGTTGGCTTGCCATACTCTTCTGATTCTTCATCACAAAATTCAATATTTTTGCTAAATTCAATGGCAAGGGAAGATTTGACTAATCCCACACCTCCATACTGCTCATTTGCTGGATGGTAAACACGGCCAGTTTGTGGAAGCATGAACAATTTGTTGGGTTCAAAGTTTACTAACAGCAGGTCACCTGCATGATTGTATGACAAATAATCTTTTGTTTCTCCATTTTTTTCAAGTACTTCATGTACATGTGTAAACACTATCGGTAAATCATCACATCTCACAAAGTTTTTCTCACGCCCACAAGGAGAGAAATATGGAAAGTCCTTTTCATATTTCCCAGTATCATTCTGTTTAAGTCTTGTAAAAAAGAAGTGGAGAAATTTTTTTTCTAAAAATAAAGTAAAAACATTTTAGAATAACTGTTCAAAAATATTTATGATGTAAAGTTACACTATAAATGAAACAAAATTCAAACTTTAATAGTAAAATATAATTCAGAGAGTTACTGCTAGAATAATCAAGTCACAGTTTTTGTTCATGCAGTTTGACTTCTCTCATTTCTTTCTGTTATTTCTTCTTCTCTCATATATTTTCACAATCTCTAAGCCAATGATCTTTTGTTAGTTAGTGCTATGTATATGACATAACATGGTGTCACATTTCCTCTCAAACTTGAGTGGAGAAGATAAAAACAGCTATAATAAAGGATATTAAGTGTCTTTTTGAATCACATTTTACTGCTAAAAATTTTAATTTTAAATATATAATATACCTCTAATATAACCTTATGCTAGAATTACCAAAGTGAAATGGAGTCAGGACTACAGGGACATAGAGAAAACATGTACCAAGCTATCATCAAAGTGCTATTTTTAGATGATTTGGGAGGAGACAATCTGTCAAGAAATCTGAAACACTCTTCTGGTCTATATAATCTATTGCATGATATTTGGAAGAACTTCATACTTGTGACATAGCATCACAATGCAGTACTGGGAAATAGAAATGTGGTAACTTATGGTTTTAAGAGGTTGCAAGAGTGTTTATCAATGGCCAACAGAAAGACTGACAGAGATGTAAAAGACTAATTGATTGAGGGACTACTCAATGGGAGATATCTCTTAGTTAATATTCCTGGAATATGACAAGCTCATTAAGTTATAGATGAGAGCTTAGGCCCATGGGCTGCATAACACCTCAGCAAATTCCCTAATATCCAACATTGCAATGTTCCCCTGATTAGAATTGTAGATGAAGGAATATAAAAAAAAAAAGTTTGTTTTTAAGAGAAAATTTATATAGTGAAACTGTTAGAGATAAAGGATAAAACATTTTGAAGACAGCTTCTGTAAAAGTAGAATCTCCAAAACCACATCCCAATTCAATCTGAAACAACATCCTTATCAATAAAGTAGGGTCTGTGATTACAACAGAAGAGCCTCTTAAGAAAAACAACTGTGATGAGCTATGCACATCTTCTGGTGCCCAGTTCATAAAATAAACTAGGTTTTTTTAGTTTACAAAGACTCGTAAGTTAAAAGTTCACAAGCTTTTAACCCTGCATCAAAATCTGTGATTATTTTCATGAGAAAAATGGCTGAAGAAATTGGAATCATAGCAATTCCATTTGATTGCATACTTGTGAAATCCACTAATTAGCTTTTGGTCTGCTTATATGTAGTTTGAAAGTCAATGTATGCAAATGATGAAGAGTCTAGAGAAAGTAGTATGTTTAAATTTGACTGCACTGTTTTTTTTTACAGATGGTTGGGGCAATTGAAATTGCAGTTTGTGGAAATAGTGAGTAATGTTTGTAATCAAACTGAACACAACTAATGATGGAGGAAGATGTAGTAAGGTCAGCATAGGACTTGAAACAGCTTTCTTATAAAGGTGCAATCAACCTCAGCATGTTTCTGCAATATCTTACTTTGTCATCCCCAAGGTCTTCTATTAGTGAATACATAAAAAATGAATACTCTTCATTATGAAACATGGAATGGTTAAAAAAAAGTTCTAAAGAAAGAAATATTCATAACTAGTTGCCATTCCCTTGTATACGTGGGAACAATAAAAAGATGAGAGTAAAATCCAAACTGGGATTGACAACCTCTACAATGTACCTCTTGAGTAAAGAAAAAAAGTGATAGCACTTTCTGTTTCAAGTGATTGAGATGAAATTAGTGACAATATCAGATTATTTAACATCTATCTGGAGATGTTATTGCTGAATATAATGCATTAACTTTACATCTGAAGGTTCTTCTGAAATCTTCCAATAAAAAAAAAAGCATCAACCTTGCCTAAATTATTTTGTGCTCAATCTTCATCCTAAAATTGATAAAACAAATCAAAGCTAACATCATCAAAAAACCAACACCCAAGATTACCAGAAACACTATTTAAATTTTAGTGATTTTTATGGAAGGTTTATAAAAAATTAGGAATTTTAGATCTACCAGAAATACCAGATCTACCAGGCATAATTCTCAAAGAAGGATGTGAAATAAAAGTACCTGCAACACTTTTTTTACTCAAAAATTCATAATACAAGAGGGAATCCTCAATAGCTGTGGTACTTGCAGTTCTTTTAGGCAGGATTACAGTAAATTAATCTACAAGACCTTGGGCATGGTCAAATACAACAATCAAAAGGGTTTGACCTCCTGAGTCCAAAATTGTAATTAGATCTCAAAATCAGTCAAGAGATGACAGAGCTATGAGCTAAAAGTTTGTGGCTCTGAATTTTTTCAAGTATTCTATGAGCCACTATGCAATGGTTAATAACAAGACCTAAAAGCTAGAACTCAAGTGTGAGACAATACTCCTAAAAACCACTCATAAAATAAGGGCATACACCTGCAGGTAAATTAGAAAACTGTCCATGTTAAGCAAAGTATCAAGCTGCAATGATCAATGAGGAAGAAGCACCTAACTCCTGAAAATGAAGTAGATTATAACTGACGGGAAATACATAAACCTGAAGTTAAATATCAAAATTAGTTTTGAATAAAATGAGAAACAACACTCATAAAATGAATATATGCAAAATAACATCACGGCAACCAAATAAACATTTAATAACAGCACCAAGAGACAAATGTGATAACATAAGCTTCCTTAAATACAATGTAGACATCAAGTAGAGAAAATACTGTATGACAGAAAATAACTGGCAACAAGATTTTAAAGATGATGAAATGAAAGTTAACCTTCCAACTGTGAGATGAAAAAGACCTCCAGAATTCTGCAATCAACTTTGAAAAATGTTTGCCCGAAGAATATTGAGTGGGGTAGAAGAAATACAGGTAACTGGATTCTTATCTAAACATAATAGAAAACTTGATCAAGTCCTAGCCTACTGCAATTAGTTTCCTGATCACATCCAAGGAGAAAAAGGGTTGAAATAAATTCACTACATTATCATGACAGACCAACTCAAATACAACTTATCCCTACTCAGACCTTCTATCCATGCGTAGGAAAGTAAGCTAACTGCTCAAATGAAACATAAATTAAAATGTTGGTTTCCCATAAAACAACTAGTTGAATAAACTACAGCATAAATTACACACTGAAATTCCAAAATAAAGTCCACAAAGTATCTGAAGCCTGGTTAATTATCACAGATTGTGTTGCAACCGATTTATTAGTGACATGTAAAATGACACATATTGCTCTTTTTGATACTTCTACCAGTCATCTAATTTCTGCTGGAGTAAATATGTTCTAAGTTTAGGGGACTTGAGTGTAATAATATTTTATTTTTTTTGGAAAAGATAAGACGTTTGGCATTTAGTAATGAAAAACTAACAAACCATTGGAAATTAATAGTTTTCTTTTTCCATTCATTAAAGTAGTCAGATGTTGCCATTTAAGTGAATTATATAATTTCAGAAAATTGGAATTGAGAACCAATGTTGTGGTGTAGCATTTTGCATAAAATGCCAGGTTATGTGTTTTACTTAAATATGTGCCAATTTCTTGAAATTACAAACAAAATCTCAAATATGTGTTATTGTTAGATATTAAAGGTGTTAATTTAGCCCTGAAACTGGGCTTTCTCCAGGTTAAAATATACAAGAAATGAAAAACAGCTTCTCCTTACAGTTCATTAATACTGTATATAAAAAAACTTTGAGGATTATGAATGTATTGAGATAAAAACGAGTCAAAAGTTAAAGAAAGATTATTTGATGATATTGATTATTTAGAAACTGATCAATCAACTAAAGATAAGTTTCACATTGAAACATTTTTATGCTCCATTAAAATCACTTTCCACTGCTCTTTTGTATTTTCAACAAGCATATGTCACTCTTCAATAAAAACTTAGACTTTTAACAGAAATTTTAAGTATGATGAATACTGAAATTGTGGAAGTTGCTTATAAAATCAAGTGCATTTACAGTTACAGTATGACCTAGAAGAAATTCTTGCAGATGAACTCCTGCAGTTTTGCCAGTTTATAAAACAAAAAGAGAACATGTTTGCTATAAACTTGTATGAGATTCTATAAAAGAATTAGATAAACATTCCCAAATTTTGAAATTGCATTGTGACATTTATTTAATATTACCTGCTTCTACATTAAATGATAAGAGTTCCTTTTCCACAATCAAACATGTGAAAGAATCAACTAAGATGAACTATGCAATGGCAGTAATTGTGTGATTTCTCCACCATGACCATTGAACCTGAAATAATTCACAACTCGTAATTTGCCATTATCAGTTTGAGTCACCAAAGTGTTGAAAGAAGACAATTTACAAGTATCTAAAGTACTGTAACATACTGTTAACATATTTTGCCATTATTTCTTTCCAATATGTTTAACTATTCTAATTCAAGAAAGTGCATACATTAAATAAAACTTGCATTATTATTTATAAATTTGTATTTATGTTTATACCTTAGTACAAAGCTACACAATTGACTATCTTCACTTTTCCTCACTCAAGATTCAAACCCAGGTCTTCAGTGTGAAACCCATGCAGGCTAACCACTGATCTAGCAAAACACTATTTATACATTTCTAAAACATTCATATTGAAAAGGACAAGGCATTAATATATGGGTTCTAAGACCTAGACTATAACAATGAAAAAAAATTAAAATCTGAAATTAAATGAGAAACAACACTCATGAAATCAAGGTCCCAAATACTTTTATAGTACCAGCATAAGTAATGAAAAAGTGTAAGCTGCATAAAGTACCAAGAGAATGTGATCACATACACGTAAGATTACATAAATGCAAGGCATTTCAAGTAGAAATAGAATTGTAAGGCAAAAAATGATTGCCCTTAAGATTCTGTAACAAGACTGTACAACAAATGTGGTTATATCCAATATATTCTCAGACAGAATAATATCTAAATAGACTACAAATTACAAATGGAAGAAATTAAATGAATGAGGAGGAAGTATGGGTAGAAGTAAAAACCAAAAAGATGTAATTATTAGGACAAACACAAGATATGGATTGAGGTTATAGTAGAGGTACAGTACCATATTTGAAATTATAATTTATAGGGCCTGTTAATTTACTCCTTTAAGCATCATCATCTTCTGAATTTTTTTATTTATTATAAACTTTAAGGTCATTAATAATTCATTTTTGGAAACACTTTTTTACGACATGTTCAATTATAAAAGAAACAAAAACATTCTATAGATATACATATTACATACCTTTGAAACATGATGTGAAATTCTTTATTCTAGCATCATCTAAAAAGAGCTGCAGGAAAGAAGCCAAATTAAATTCATTTAAACAAAACAGGCATATCAAAAGTTTTGTGAGAACCTCTAGTTTTAAATAAATTCAGCCAATAGAACCATAACAGGCACTGTGATCACTGGAAATATCAAATCTTACCCTAATCACTGAAGATATCATATTTTACTTTTCAATAACTAATGAAAAGTATATCTTTACTGAGGCAATTGAAGGTAATTAATGCCATCCTTGTAATCCAGATGTGGAAAAGACATGTACTTGTGCTAATCATCTACCTCAGATTAAGGTTATGCACTACAATGTTTTTTCCATAGGCTTATACTTGCATGGCCCTTTGTGTCATGCACTACTTGAATGGAGTTGTACTAACTCCAAGGGGTGGTACAGAGAATGTATAAGTTATTATAAGATTGGGGTTCATTTTCCTTGAATATTTCTATACAAATGCTTCTTGAAGTAGGTAGTCTAAGGAGTGTGAGACACTGCACGAGGACTTCTGAGTTGTATTTCATTATTCTTGATCCTGTTCTTGTACTGTGTGAATGTTTTTGATTAAACCTGCTCATTATCCAAGCAGTCAGTATAATTCTTCAGCACACTAGAAGCCAACCAGAAAGCTAAAACTCACATATAATTTTTCATAAATAAAGATTTGTTCTATTTGTATTCCAGTATTTTGAATTAATTTACTATCCATGTTCAAAATCATGTTCTACATAACATTTCCTGAACCTGCATTTTGTAGATACTTGATACTTTTAGGGCAAATATCAGTATACAGGAATACCATAGTATTATAAAACAAAATACTATGTCTACAAAAACTCTGTAAAAAGTTAAGTGGAACTTAATGAGAGTTCAAAACTCTCTTGATAGAGAAGAATTTCCTGCTTTTCTTTTTGTTTTTAGTATAAATATTTAGAGATGATCCAGAAATTATAAACCTCTAAGCTAGAATTATATTTTATTAAGGTTTTCAAATATAATGTTATTAGAAAAAAATTATGAAAGTTAGTAAATTTTATGATTCTCAGCAAGATTTCATTACAGGATTTTTTCCTTGCCAACTTGTCTGTGTTTTTAGTAGGTCTTGTCCTTTTATATGAATGAAAGCATTATACTAGCTGATGTCATGTATCATGACATTCTGAAAAACACAAAAAGCTTTCCCTCAAAATATTAATTTAAGTGAGATATTCACAGAGTTGGTGGCAAAGTCAATACAAAGGGTTTGATAAACAGATATTTTTGTAACGAGGAAAATGAAAATGACACTAGTAAGGATTTTAGGGGTATGTTTTGGGATTTTGCTTGTTCATTATTTATGTCATCAATTTGGACAGATCCTTAAACACATATTTCTGATTCGCTGATTATAAGAAGATTCCAGGAATGAAAAAGCTTCTTTTATTCTAAAGAGCTTCAGTCACTGTTTTAATGAGTAGGTCAGAGGTACAATGAAATACATACCACATCTGTTATTTCATATTCAAATAGACAAGAAGTTTATTTAATGGAATTTTAAAATGCAAGCAAGTACAATGGTGCAGAAACTGGTGAGGAATTTGACCCTCCAATCATTTGGTTAATAAAGTTTTTTCTAAAGTTTCTTTTGAATATTTTTATCACTGAATGATATAGTATGTGACAGTCAAGTACTGCCAATGTTAGGCTAACTTTAAGCAAAGCAGTGGTGCTGTAGTTGGTCTATGTTAATTTGTGTGTGCTCACTCTACGCCAAATATTAGATACATGGGTATGAACTTCATTGATTTATAAGATATTTAAAATGAAACATGTTTATTCTTTATTAGTATTAACTGCTGATCAAAACAAACTACCTATACTGATGAGAAGTAAATGTATTATTGTTAGCTATATTTGTAATGCTGTAATTTCTTTGTTAGCTAAAAGTAGGTGTGGGTTGTAATGATGATGTTAAGGTCAAAAGGTTTAATAATATAGGTTTTAGAAAGTTCTAAGGATTCAAAGACAAGTTTTTAGTACATTTGAGAGCTATTATAAATAAAAGGTTCAGAGAAGATAGTTAATAAAATAGATAATTGTTTCTACAAAGCTGACAGAGTGAATCAGCCAGTGCAATTTTATGAAGTATTTGGATCTGTGTTAACTATCATACATAGAGTTATTATATGCAAGTAAATTGATTTTTTATGTTACTGTAATACAGTTGGTGTGGCTGTAAGGATGCCTACAACTTACCACAGTGTAAGCTTGTAGAAATGTTAAAAAAGAAAATAAACTAATTTCTTGTCATTATTTGGACTGGGCGAATAATTAGTTTTCACCAAATACTTTAGAAGAACCTGCCAATTAAAGAACAACATGACCACATAATATACCAAGCAATAAGCATAGCTAATTAAATAAAATGTTCAAACAATATTACTTATAATGATCAAAATAACATTGTTTCATTTCCTTGCTATTTCCTTACTTTGATGCATTTTGATTAGTTGGCATTAATTTACAATTAGACACTTGTAATTGTGAATCATGTCAGAGTATATTTTTTAGGCATGTTTCTTGCTATTTCTATTATAAGTGGTGACAGACAGCAAACATGCACAGTGCAACATTTATTTTAGCAATGTACATAGTTTCATTTTTCTCAGTGATAATCAGTAATTGTATAGATTTAAAAAAGAATAGTAATAATAATAATAATAATGATGATTACTCAGCATCTGTAAGCATAATTAAGTTACTGCAAGATATATCCTTCATAATTTACGATCACTCTGAGCAGTTGTCTGATGGTTTTCTGAAAAACCTGTGCTATGGATGCAATTCCAAAACTGACATTTATATCTAAATACATCAACGTGTATGGAGAATATTGTGATGTGTTGAGAACCTTCTTCAAGTTAACGATATAGTTTTGTGAAGAACTGGGATCCATTCAGTTCCTTAATAATGTAATCTAATGCCAAGGTAAAGCAGTGTTCTTGACTTATAAATTTGTTTATAACTCACATACCCACACATATTTGCACTTGATCAGGGCTAGAAACCCTTTTAACAATGTCACTTTTCAAGAGTTTATCTTTTCTCCTCTATTTAATGTCTTAATTAAAAAAAATAAATGTTGGCATGCTATTTGTACAACAGTTGTCACTTTCTTGTCAATATGCAGTTTAACATTAATGTCCTTTTACTTGTCAATGCAACTGAAAAGTTTATTGTATCTTTGTATTATGTTTTCAGTTGAAAAATATGGCATACTTATAAGCACTGATAACTGTCATAAGACCAATGTTGTTTGCTCTTTAATAGCTAAGGAAAGAACCTTTCGTTCCTGGTGTTACATAAAATCTTGCACTAATAGATTAATATTTAGATTCAACAGTGGTGTCAAACATCCTAATGGTTCTTTACCACCATATGTGTAAATCTTAGAGTGATGGCTTATTTGTCATTTGAGTATGTTTTTTCATCTAAAATGTTTATATTTGCTCCAAAGTTAAACATAACTTTCACAATATTTGAGTTTGGCTTGATATTTACTGTATGTAAGGTTTTTCTCCATAGTCCATTTCAACCCCAGCTCAGAACAAGTACACTTGGAACCCTAAACTGACTTCATGTGGCATGTTTAATAGGAACTTCTACATTTATTCATATTCTTTGCACAACTGCTGCTTTTTGTTAGGGAAGTTTCTCTTTTGCTTCACAACTTTTTGAGACATGCAAACATGAAAAAAATAATTTGCTTACCATATTTATGGCATATTTTTTCATATGTAGGACAGCAAAAACATCCTACATGATGAGGAAATCGACTTCCACAGTTGTAGTGTTTATCTGTGACTTTGTCTTTTGGTGTTCTGATACATTGTGAATCTATTTTTTTTATATTGAACTAATGTATTATTTCTGTTCCTTGATGTAACTGCTTGCACTGCTGGTCTTGATACATTTTCAATATCATCTGCTTGTACTTGGAATGTCTCCAGCACCCTTAGATGGTTTAATAATTTTACCTAGGGTATGACTTTTAACTCTTGGTGACAATGTATTTTGCACTACTTGTGATTTTATTTCAATATTTTGATCATTAAATTTACAAGTAGTTGCTATGTTTCAAAACCTGGTATGGTAGGATTCTTCGGTTTCTCCATCTCTTAGACAATACTGCTTAAACACATAATTTAAATTTTCAACATTCACTCCAGGTGAAAGTTAATTGGCTAGATATTAAAATATTGCTTTATAATCATTTGCTTCACTATCATTATATAATGATTAAATGTATCATACACTTCACTACCAACACAATGCAATAAAATGTCTTTTATCAATTATTGTTTTTTATGTTCAAAGCTCATAGGTAATTACAAAATCACCATACATGTTTTTCCATAAAAAAGTATATCTAACCCAATAACAATTTTGAACACCTGCATCTTTTGCACTCCAGAGAACATAATATACTTTTTAGCATTGCACACATTTAACTTAAATGAACTGAACCAGGAATCATTTTAATGGTCCATCTTTATACTTTTCCACTTACTGATATTCTCTTTGTAGTAATGTTCAAAACTGGAAAACATTCCAAATAAGGCCTAAATCTGGTACAAAACTGAAACAAGCTTCTTGTTCTTAAATTCAAACTTCTTTTAAATAACAGCCAAAAGTCTACTTGTTCTTTTTACCACAGCTAATCATTTAGCAAAGAACTATGGGTTATACTAAAAGTAACATCTAGATCCTTCTTCTTTCCCATAACAACAATATTTCAAAGTCCCTTACCTTGTGAATAATTTTATACCTCTTAAAACAAAAACTCATCTTTTACACTATTGGCCATTCACTAAGAATTTCAAGGCTTACGTTATTTTGAATAAGAGAAGCATTATCAAAAGAACTGACTCTTCCCTACATTTTAGTATCATTAGTGAATTTAGAAATACTACTGCTAAAAATCCATTCAAATCATTAACAAAAATAATAAACAATAAAGGTCCTAAAATAGACACTGATGATTCCCACTAATGTAATCACATTTTCCCATATAGAATAATGCTTATTTTGTCATCATTGTTTGCTTTCTACCACTCTAATTTTGATCTACTTCTTGACTTATCCACCAATCTTACAAGGAATCAACTTATTAATCAATTCTTCTGAAGTATCAAATCAAAATTTAAGCTTTCTGAAAATCAAGGTATACAATATCAACCTGTATGCTGTAATCCAGAAATAAGAAAGCCCAGTAAAAAACTTACACAACAGATTAATTAGACCTTATCTTACACAAAATTAAACCTATTCTAAGGTCTTGAAATGAAACAGCAAAATAGTAGACTTGGTTGAAACCAAGATTTTTTTATCATCACTTGATGATAATCACATACACATATTTTTCATTTATAATGAAAAGTTTCAGATCTTTCGTTACAAATACAACAAACAAGGAGTAGTTACTTATTACTCATGCAAGCACAAAATTCATGGTCATTGGTCATTGTGTATTTGATTAATCAAA
>NW_013665700.1:1234780-1237642 GCF_000517525.1 Limulus polyphemus | reverse complement strand
TTAAGCTATCTCTCTTTAGATGGATAAAAAATAATAAGGAAGAATAATTGGTAGTTCAGTTATCTCAATAGATGGAGAAAAAAATAAGATAAATATTTTGAAGTTCACTTATCTCAATAGATGGAAAAAATTATGAAAAAATACTTCAAAGTTATGTTATCTCACAATAGATGGGAAACTATTAAGAAACACACGTGAAAGTTCAGTTATCTCTCAGTAGATTGAGGAAAAAATTGAGAAAAAATACTTGGAAGTTCACTTATCTCAACAGATGGAAAAAATAATGAAAAAATACTTCGGAGTTATGTTATCTCACAATAGATGGGATACTATTAAGCTTGGAAATTCAGTTATCTCTCAATAGATTGAGGAAAAAATTGAGAAATAACTGAACTTCCAAGTATTTTTTCTGAATAGATGGAGAAAAATTACTTTTAAGTTCAGATATCTCTCAATAGATGGAAAAAATACTTGGAAGTTATGTTATCTCACAATAGATGGGAAACTATTAAGAAAAAACTTGTGGATGTTCAGTTATATCTCAATAGATGGAGAAAAAATTAAAAAATATACTTGGAAGTTTAGTTATCTCTCAATAGACGGAGAAAAATTAAGAAAAAATCCTTGGAAGTCCAGTTATCTTTCAATAGATGGAGAAAATTAAGAAAAAATACGTGGAAGTTGAATTATCTCTCAATAGATGGAGACACAAATAATAAGGAAAAATACTTGGAAGTTCAGTTATCTCTCAATAGATAGAGAAAAAATACTTGGAATTCGATGACGAGGAACTCACTTTGAGACTAATAATGGCTGGAGACGGCTTGAATGGGTAATGAAGAAAAACTTATATTAAAGTTTTTCTTCATTACCCAAAAACCTTGTCCATACGTTGTACATTTGCTGTTATGTTAAACTTATATTAAAGTTTTTCTTCACTACCCATTCAAGCCGTCTCCAGCCATTATTAAATACTTGGAAGTTCAGTTATCTCTGAATAGATGGAGAAAAAATTAAGAAAAAAATACTTAGAAGTTCAGTTATCTCTCAATATAGGGGTCACCAAATTTTTTCACAGTGGGCTGGATAACTGAGAGAACGACGAGTATGGGTCGCATAACCATTTTGTTCAATTCAACACAGTGAATACACAGAAAATAAAACAATGTTTATTTTCCAAAAAGTTATCAAAGAAGGCGACGTTAGCAATAAGATAGTTATATCACACCCAGTGCTCACATATCCGAATCTCACAAACTATGCAGCAACTTTGAAAACTCATCATCAGGTAAGTAGCGATAAAATTCAACAAGTTTTCTTTCTCTGTGCTTATCTTTCAACAAGTCATTTGCTTGCAAATCAATGATCTCCAACTGTAGTTCGACTGGCTCGTAATCGAGGTTTCAATCAAACGGATTTTGGAACAGAAGAATGTCACTCTTAATTCTGTCGAGATCTGAAAATCTCTCCAAAAAATGCTTATTTAAGTCACTAATAATATTCTTCGGAAACTCGAGGTTGACATCTTCTGCGATTCCAGCGCGAAACTCTTTGAAACACTGAAAATGAGAGAGGTTTCCTCCTTCCAGTTGTGCTTCAAACAATGTTAGCTTTCTCCGAAATCCTTTGATGATTCTGTAGACATCACAGATAAGGTTATCCTTTCCCTAAAGTTTCAAGTTCAATTCATTCGTGTGGGATGTGATGTCAAACAAATATGACAACTTTGAGAGCCAGGTAGGATCTGAAAAAAGTGGATCAGCTCTATACTTTTTGGTGAGAAAAATATCTATTTCTCTTCGGAGCTTATAAAAACGAAACAGGACTTTACCTCCGCTGAGCCACCTCACTGCTGTGTGATAAGGCAAGTCACAGAATTCAGAATCAATTTCTTCAAGAAAAGCCTGGAACTGGCGGTGATTAAGTGCATGACCCCAAATGAAGGTCACCACAGTAACAACTGGTTTTAGTACGCAAGAAATACCTAAGTCTTTCCCACAGTGTATAAACAGAGTGCCTGGGAGTTGAAGATCTTCCCACTTAGTTCGTATCTGCCCCACCAGACCCTTCCTCACTACAGCCATGTTTTTTCTTCCATCAACTGTAACACATCGAAGATGATTCCACTGAAGGTGATAGCCTTGCAAAGTTTTCTGCACTTCTATGAAAATATCTTCTCCAGTTGTTGTTCCGTGCATGCTGCAAACGGATGCCAACTCTTCTGTGATCTGAAAGTCCAAATTAACACCATGAATGAACACGAGAAGTTGTGATGTACTCGAGAGATCAGTAGACTCATTCAGTGGCAGAGAATACCACAAGAAGTTCCTAGCTTTCTCACATATCTGTAACACTATGTTCTCTCCAAGTTCTTCTGTTCTCCGCACAACTGAACTTGCTGAAAGGCTGATACTTCCAAACAAACCGGCTTTCTCAGGACACAAGTCATTTGCTGCTTCCATCATACACTCTTTGATGAAGTTGCCGTCAGTAAACGGTTTTCCTCACTCTGCCATCTTATGCACTATTTTGTAACTTGTACGAGTGACAGATTCATTTTCAGCAAACATTCTCATGAAGAGATTCCTTTGAGATTCCAAAGTACATTTCATGAACTCAAATTTCTCAGAATGCAACTTTCCAGAAAACTTCGAATATGTTGACAGATGTTTTGTTTCATAGTGATGCTGAAGATTGTACTCTTTCAAAACGGCAACACTTTCGCAAGCATTGTATCGTCTTACAACAATGCACGCGAAGGTGACTGCAGGAATGAACTCTCATTGCAGGTACTTAAAAAAAAAGTGCTCTGATATACAAAGTCGCAAAAAAGTCGCCTGTTCGGGTTTAATCCGTGTATGG
>NW_013665700.1:1232694-1234489 GCF_000517525.1 Limulus polyphemus | reverse complement strand
AGTTAAAACACGATCGCTGCAGCAGGCTCGTAATCGCTTTCTTGGAAACTTCATTGCAGGTACTTAAAAAAAAAGTGCTCTGATATACAAAGTCGCAAAAAAGTCGCCTGTTCGGGTTTAATCCGTGTATGGAACCAGTGTTCCAGATTTACATATAAATATATAAACACATATGTACGACACACAAATATACGTAGAGGCACACACAATACACGCACACGTCTTCTCTATCACAAAGTTGTGTAACCACGCACACACTTGTATCAACTGCCTGTAAGCATTGTATCGTCATACAACAATGCACGCAGAGGCAACTGCGGGAATGAACTCTCATTGCAGGTACTTACACAAAAAAGGCTCTGATATCCAAAGTCGCAAAAAGTTGCCAAATTTTTTATTTCATTGATTTTCCTAAAACTTATATTACTGTCAGATGCAAAAATCAGATTGGACAAATCTGGACATTTTTACTTACACTTATTTTAATTTTTTTTACATAGTAAGTTTGTCTACAATCTATGATATTTCCATATAAATAATTATACTTTAGCTCATTTGTGGCACAGTGCAGCGGTGGGCCGGATGAACTGACCTCGGGGGCCGGATCCGGCCCGCGAGCCGTAGTTTGGTGACCCCTGGGTTAAAGGGAAGGCAGCTAGTCAACACCATATCCCGCCAACTCTAGAGTTCTTGTAAGAACAAATTGTGGGATTCGACTGTCAGTATCATAACGATTCCACCGCACCGAAGGTCGGGGAACGATTTTATTTTTTGCGTTAACGGGACGCAAACCACGGAACCTCAGATGCACAGTTCCGCACACTAATCACTGGGTAGCGCTCGACCTCAGCCTTCAAGCAAAAATATATTGGTAGTGTTTCGAAGAAAATTATTCATACATTATGGGGGAGCTGGCGATGAACCGGCATTCAACCGTTTTTACGAAAGTTCGTTTCTTTAACTCTACAAAATTCAAATCAACATATGACGGCTAAGTAAAAGATTACAAATTATTATGTTCGTGAGAACAAAACGATAATTGAATTGAATTCAAACTGCGTTTGAACGATGTGAATGGTTTGAAAAATTCTTGCGTTTAAGTACTGCATGTGTTTTAACTATATAAAACAAAACAACACAACAAACAGAGCTGCTCCCAATGGCACAGCGGCATGTCCGCGGTCTTACAACGCTAGAAATCGTTTTTCGATACCCGTGGTGGGCAGAGCACAGACAGCCCATTGTGTAGCTTTGTGCTTAACTTCAAACAAACAAACAAAACAAATAGAGCCCAATGTTGATAACAAAGTAAAATATGAAAAAGACATCCCAATGTATGACCAGGTATTAAGGCGTTGACTCGCAATCTAAGGGTCGCGAGTTCGAGCCTCTGTCCCACCAGACATGCCCCCATTTCAGCCGTGGGGGCGTTATAATGTGACGGTCAATCCCACTACTTATTAATAAAAGAATAGCCCAAGAGTTGGCGCTAGGTGGTGTTGCCTGGTTGCCTTTCCTCTCGTCTTTTACTTCTAAATTAGGGACGGCTAACGCAGATAGTCCTCGTGTAACTTTGCGCGAAATTCAAACCAAACTTATTTTCTAACAACCTTTCAATTACTTATTCTGTAGCCGCTGTTATTTCTAGGGATATTCTGTGTATTTGTTTTAGTTTCAACCAATGATACGTGTCTCAAAAATAAAGTAGGACGAAAAAAGAATTGTTAAATGATTTCTATGAAGTCGGGTTAGAACGCAACAACAGGGCCCGGCATGGCCAGATGGTTACAGCACT
>NW_013665700.1:1229589-1231950 GCF_000517525.1 Limulus polyphemus | reverse complement strand
CACTGCTAAATTAGGTACGGCTAGCGCATATAGCCCTCGTGTAGCTTTGCGCGAAATTCAAAAACAAACAACAACGCAACTAATATCACCCGTTAGAGCCTGTGATTAGAGTAGTAATTCAACGGCAATAAGTGGTAACTAATCATCTACTTATGAGACTTTTGTAACCGATATTCAAATGATAAGCTTGTCAAAATTAGAAATGTAATAGTCAGTAAAAGTTAGAATATTGGCCAAAGAACTAAAAATAGTAGAAAAATTTTAAGATAGCGTATAATATAACATTTCTAAGGTAATGTAAAGACACTTTTTACTACAGTGCTAAACAAAAACACATAAACCTTCCCTTCGTAACGGGATACATATGATATATTAAATCGGAAGTCATTTATATCGTGAAACGATAAGGCTATAAAAAAAAAGCGCTGTTCTTCTGGAGCATATTGAAATATTAAATCTACTCACTCTCCGTTTGAAAGATGTTTCTTGAAATATCATACGAATTAGTTTCTAATTTTATTCAGTTAAAAAAAAAAATTCTTTAAATGAGTTTTCAACCTCCCCAAGAAAATAACATCAACAAAAGAAAACGTGAAAATGATTTGAATTTCACCGTTTTGTAACAGAAAAAAATCATCCACATTTGGACTAGCAGATAATTATCTTGTAAAATGATTTGAAAAGATGTAATCATAATTATCAGATATTTCTATGTAAGTAAATTGACAATTTTTACCTTTATGGCCAAATGTGGAATATTTAGTTTGTTTTTATTAGAATTAGAGATTATACCAGCAGTGCGTTTTCTTTGGCCAATTTAGATAAACAGCAATCTACACTGCATGTGAATTGTTACAGTTAACAGTGATACTTTTTTTAAACAGGAAATGGGTGTAGAAATCAGATGTCCACCGATGTCTGTTTTTCATGTGGAGCAGTTCTTTTCCTGGCCCAGCATAGCCATGGGTGTTAGGGCGCTCGACTCGCGAAACAAACAGTTATTTTCCGAGTTCGTAGGAGTTGTTTCAGATTTCATAATCGATATTCAATATATCATTTTGTTATTACAGTTATAAATTTTAGAAGTCCTAGTCAAAATCTGACATCTAAAGTTTTATTGTTCTGATTTACGAAATGAATCTTCACACAGTCACCAAACAATGAATGTTAAATGCTGTTTGTTTGTTTGTTATGGATTTCGCGCAAAGCTACACGAGAGCTATCTGAGCTAGCCGTCCCTAATTTAGCAGTGTAAGACTAGAGGGAAGGCAGCTAATCATCAAAACCCACCGCCAACTCTTGGGCTACTCTTTTACCAACGAATAGTGGGATTGACCGTAAAAATTATAACGCCCCCACGGCTGAAAGGGCGAGCATGTTTGGTGTGACGGGCCGGTTAAATGCTGTAAACTGCAATAGAAATTTTTGTTTGCTAACTGCGTTATAAAGAAGGCTTATATTACTTAGAACCAATTTCAGTCCCTACTCGGAACCCAGTTTTATTTTAACTAGTAAATAATTCTTATTCCATAGCCAGTTCAAATTAAAAAAGAAAAGTACATTTTCCATTGCTCATATGAAAATAGAATTTCTCGGAAATACCGCGTTTTTAATACCTTATATTATATTATATTGACTAATAACAAATTGAACGTTTCGTGTAAAAATACAAATCATTTTACTACAACAAAATTTTCATTTTGTTTTTGTATCCTCTCAGGGCCTTCCTCTCATTCAAGTCGGCCGTAAATTATATTTATAGTACCTTTTCACTTTTCTCCTGCTTTTATTCTAAAAAAACGAAGAATAAATTAAAAATTATTATTGTCAACTGACATTCACGAACATTAAAATGAAATTTAACTTAGAAAGAACGAAAAACACTTGTTTATTACTCAAAGTCCTTTTTAAGTTCCTTGTTAAAAATAACTTAGTGGAACCTAGCACAATTATAATCTATAATGTTGTATCATACGAGCCACAGAACAAATTTACTAACTTTACAATAAAAGTTGCATATGCTTTATATCTAAGTATTTTCAATGAAATTTATTAGGATGACCTTAACGGCTTAGATATATCAACTGTCGTCCGAATTAGAAAAAAAGTTAAGTTTAGCATAAAGATGTCAATAGCAAAAAACAACTACATAAATTCCCCATGTACAAATTTATTCCCGTGATGGGCAGAGCACAGTTAGACCATTGTGTTGCTTTGTGCTTAACTTCAAACAGGCCCGGCGTGGCCAGGTGGTTAGGGCGCTCGACTCTCAATCTGAGGGTCGTGGGTTCGAATACCCGTCCCACCAAACATGCTCGCCCTTTCAGCCGTGGGGGCGTTATAAAGTGACGGTCAATCCCA
>NW_013665700.1:1221478-1229390 GCF_000517525.1 Limulus polyphemus | reverse complement strand
AGATAGCCCTCGTGTAGCTTTGCGCGAAATTCAAAAACAAAAAACAAACAAATTTATTCACAAAAGACTGCTATGTAAGTGACATTAATAGAAGTTTTATGAAACAATACAACTGAAAATCATCCTACTTCAAAAATATGTTTGTGGTCATGCAGATAAGAGGTCTTAACGCTTCAGACTGTCCTAACCTCCAAGACCGATTTCTGCCTGTCGTAATCCTCAAACTGCCTCTTTTGCAGCTGTTATTAGGAGAAAAATAAATGCAAGCCTATATTTCGAATAAAATATGCGTAAGTTAAGAGCCTACACCATCTTGTGGTCAAAATAGATCAATGGTAGTATAATTCTGAGCGAACTCTGCCATAACTAAAATATATATAAATAAATTTATATTAAAAGCAAACAAGGTAAGAATATGACAAGACTGGGAAGAAAGTTTGTCGAAACAAATTGATTTAAATCGTAGAAAATAATAATAAAGGTATTTTCAAGTTGAATAGCACCTTATATAACACACATACGAGTTTGTTTGTTTGTTGAATATCGGCGCATTGCTGTTTCTAACTTAGAAGTGATAATTTAATGCGAAAACAGCTAAACGGCATCATCCACTGCTGACTATTGGGCTACCCTTACCAATGAAAATGGGATGGACCATTGCATTATAACGTTTCCATCTTTAAAAGGACGATAATATTCGATGACCGAATTCGACCCCGCGACCCGCACATTACGAGTCGATCGCCATAACCTCTAGGCCATGACAGGCATCAGGCCAGAGATTCCCAAAATTCAAACATAACCGTGCGTAATTTAGTACTAACCAGAGGGAAGGCCACCAGACAGCAACAACCGCTGCCTATGGGGGTACTCTTAACCGAACCGTGAGACTGACTACCGCATTTCTAATGGGCCCGCAGCTGACAGTACAAAGCGTGTTCAGCGACATATCGCTGTTCTCGAACTTTAAACTTTCTTATACTTAGCCTGGTATGCTAATCAATATTTCAAAATAATTCTAAAATAAAGTAAATAAGCATTTAAGTTTTACTTAAAATTTAGCTTTTATTTATTGTTATTCTTAATTAACTGTTATGAATTTCATAGATGCATGTATGCCGATGATACCATATTTTTTTAAATTAACAAATATATCCATAGTTATAAAAAAGTGTTATTTCAGAGTCAGGTGGAATTCCCAATGGTGAATGAAACAAAATTATTTTATTACGCGTAATAAGAAGTAGGATAATATTTCTATAAACTATGAAAAGCGTAAACAAGGTAAAAGCATTTTGAATTTAGAAGTGATACTTGATGATTAACTAAAGTATATGCATGGTGGTTTTAGATTTCTTTCACTCGCCCCCCAGTGGCACATGCGGTATGTCTGCGGACTTACAACGCTAGAAACCGGGTTTCGATACTCGTGGTGGGCAGAGCACAGATAGCCCTTGTGTAGCTTTTTGCATAATTAAAAACAAACAAACATTTTCTTTCACTCACCACGATGAACTGCCTCCCAGTGGCACAACGGTAAGTGTACAGACTTATAACGCTAGAAGTCAGTTTTTGATACCACTGGTGGGCATAGCACAGATATTCCATTGTGTAGCGTTGTGCTTAACTATAAACAAACAACTCTCAACGAACCTATATTTATATAAGATTTGAATACCTTCCTATCCGTAATGGTGAATCGACAGACAGATTTTGCTTAACGTTTATTTTTATTATCGACTGAGTTGTTTGATTAGTTGGTTAACCATACCATCTGTGTTCGTAGCTTCATTGATATTCAGCAAAAATGAACTATGATACGATCATAACTTTTTCAAAGTAGTTTTAATGATTGAGAACTTTAAATTCGGCATTTGTTGGTTAATTAATATAAAAATAGCCAATCGTTTCACCTTGGCCTGGCATTGTCTGATGATTAGGGCACTCGGCTCACAAACTGGGAGTCACGGGTTCGAATCTTGTCATTAAACATACCCACCCTTTTAGCTATAAAAGTGTTATAATGTTACAGTCAATTTCTCTTTTGATTGGCAAAGAGTTACTTTGAGCGAAATTGAACTAACAAAGCCTCACGTATTTCGTATTTCCTTTGTAATCGTTAATGAAGTAATTCATTATATCAAGTATACCAGAGAAAATTCCTTTATACCTTATTTGTAAATTTCTCCAGCTTTCTTGCTTGTGACGGAAAAAAATTAAAATGTGGAAACAAGTTGTTAATGTAAATCAGTAATACAATATTCCAGAAGAAGCCCTGCTTATTAACGTTTTAATTGCAGGAGACTTCTTAATGTGTAGTCTTCGTTCAGTGGAAGAAGAAGAAAGAAAAATAATACTTTTTTTCTTCTCTTGTGAGAGGAGTTTTCACTGAACAAAGCTTGCAATCAATATGTTATGTAGACTCCAGTTATTGATGTGCAGTAGTCCCCCTGTAGTATTTAACTGAAAATGGCTAAAAATAATTGTTTTATAAATTAGAAATATCAACTTAACAAAAAATAACATAAAGGATGCGTTGTTAATTACGTTTCATAGTGTTATAAAAAGGTTACGATGCATATATATATAGTGTTTGTTACATGTGGATTATATCCATATGTTTTAATTATCATGGTCTTCTTCGAATTAAACAAGCATACAAATATGCACTCTTAAATTGCTTTACACTGTGTGTTGCATACTAATATTTCGTAATAAAATAGATAAGTATTTTTAAGATAACTAATTGCACTACCTAGAGAAAATTAACCTATGTTTTAATAACTGCAAGTCGTCATTTTCAAGGAGTTACCAAAAGATTAATATCATTTACGATTTATAATAAAATATAATAAGGAGGCGTATCAGAAAATACCTTGACGAAAGAAATTAGTTAATTACATCAATGGAAAAGAGTTTCGACTTGAGTTACGGTTTAGATATTCTTCAATGTTTTTTTGAGCAACATTCTTCCATAAAACCATATTTGTCGAAAATAGTCTTTAACAGTAAAGGACTTTAAGAAGGAAGGCACATTGATAAAATATGTGGTAGATGTAATTGTAAGTCAAAGTAGTTCCTTTGTACACCTTGAGGTTGAACTGCGATATACGTAGTTTTGATATTAATATTCATCGTTTGTGAGGTTTTTAAAATAAATGTATATAGTTTTATAGATCTAGAAAACTGTTTTAATATTATCATACTAAATATGTACTTTTTGATATCAGTACAAAATAAAGTAAAGCAACTTTTAGACACAATTCATATTACAATAAAATAAAATTAAAATTGTTTAATATGTAAGCATCGGTGGTTCAGTGGTAGAATGCTCGCCTGCCACGCGGGCGGCCCGGGTTCGATTCCCGGCCGATGCAGTTTTTTCGTTGGCTTTGCAGTAATTTTTCTCACCTATCCAAATTCACTTTTATTAGTATTTTAATTTTAGAGATGTACTTTTATAAGCTGTATGTTTTTATACGGTAATTCAGAAGAAGTATTTTCTTGTAATAATGAAGAAAATTAGTATAATAAAGTCTTTTTTACCATGCTTTATGGTTAAACAGTTTTTGAGATAAAAACAAACTGATGACATTTGCACAGTATTTTGAAGTTTTATTTAATCCAGAAAAAGCAGAAGGAAGTTGACAAACAATGTGGGACACATTCTGTCAGCGATGTGATTCAACAGGTCTCAGTAGATTTTTTTGAAATTATTTAAGTGTTTAGTTATTTGAAATTACGAGTATAATGACTAAGACATTTCCATCGTTTCTCCTGTTTACTCTGTATCGTTGTTTAGTTTCTTTACGAGAAGGTCAGGTTCACCTCCCTCTATCCCAGCATTGGGATTTAAGTCTTGAAAACCTGGGAGGGTCAGATTCGAAATGACCTCTTGCTCCCTCCTTTGTGGTGTTACTATGTTTTCTTCTTATTGCTTTTAATATGTGTATTACTGTATTTTATGTTTTAGTAGTGTTTGCTTTTTTATACTATTTATCTCCTATTCAGGGCCATGTTCATGCAATGTTATCTGGTTTCTGTAGCACCTCTATGTGACCTTTGAGATCAGTATATGTGTTTTGTATCTTTGGTGCTACTATAGCGTGCGGTCTACCGAGACTTTTACACTATAAACAAAGCATATAAAGATGTTGAATAATAGCAGTCTACCTGGGATATTTACACTGGTAAATAATGTATTAATGATGAATAAATGCAGTCTACCTGATATATTTACACTGCTAAATAATGTATTAATGATATTAATGATGAATAATAGCAATCTACCTGAGATATTTACACTGCTAAATAATTTATTAATGATATTAATGATGAATAGTAGCAGTCTACCTGAAATATTTACACTGCTAAATAATTTATTAATGATATTAATAATGAATAATAGCAGTCTACCTGGGATATTTACACTGCTAAATAATTTATTAATGATATTAATGATGAATAACAGCAGTCTACCTGGGATATTTACACTGCTAAATAATTCATTAATGATCATTATTATAATAAAAACAAACAGCGCAATATTAGGCTACATAATTATTTTTAATGACATACACTTCGTACCACATCCTTAACAAATTATTTACATTTAAATCCTTTAACGATATACACTTCGTATATCATTTCAATATGCCACAAATAAATCAGCTGCATCTTTTCTTAGCACTTTCCAGCAAATGTGATCAAGGTGTGATTGAAACAGCTCGGTGCTACTATAGCGTGCGGTCAGTGTAAATATCCCTGGTAGACTGCTATTATTCATCATTAATATCATTAATAAATTATTTAGCAGTGTAAATATCCCAGGTAGTCTGCTATTATTCAACATTAATAAATTATTTAGCAGTGTAAATATCCCAGGTAGACTGCTATTATTCATCATTAATATCAGTAATAAATTATTTAGCAGTGTAAATATACCAGGTAGACTGCTATTATTCAACATCTTTATATGCTTTGTTTATAGTGTAAAAAGTCCCGGTAGACTGCGGTAGATCGCACGCTATAGTAGCACCGTATCTTTTATCGGTGGTGCCCTCAAGTGGACAAAATCACAAGTTTTCGATTATTGTTTAGAATCTCTGTATTTCGTATTTATGACAATGCTACTAAGGCTATCTGCCGCTATCCCTAATTTTGGACTACTGAACAGAATAAGGGCAGTCAGTCAGCAACATTCTACTACCCACCATTCACGTTAAAAACAATATTTTGGGTTTCGTACGAATTCGAAACACTTCGTTATTACCGAAATCCAGAGCTCTATGTACCACAGGGACAACCCGCCTCTATTAAAGAAACAATATAAACTCGCCTATTTTTCATTTTGTGTCTACTTATTGACCTCGAGTATATTCTATGACTATAAACTTTTACCAATAATTCTGGACAAGGATGGTACGTCAACCAACGAGAAAAATCGCGTTCATACTGGTGGTTTTCGGTGGCATGTTTATTAACAAGATCTATTTACTCATCTTTATGAATCATGTTAAAATAAATTCGCTATTATATTCACAGGCGATGCTGACGTTTTAAGGTCAGCAAAGCATATCTTCTGCAGTTTAGTCGAATGCCTTCTGTATGCCCCCCCCCCAATTGCACAGCGGTATGTCTGCAGATCTACAACGCTAGAAACCGGGTTTCGATACCCGTGGAGGGCAGAGTAGAGATAGCCCATTGTGTAGCTTTGTGCATAATTCCAAACAAACAAACAAGCCTTCTGTACAATCTATTTCACATCAAAACATTTTATTCACCTCTGTACAGTCACCAACACAGATAGCTCATTGTGTAGCTTTGTGCTTAACTTCAAAACAAACAAACTCTGTGAAGTTGATCAATTGTTGTTGCATAAAGCAGCGTTTTCCAAAGTGGGAGCACAAATGATTTTTTGAGGGACGCGAGCGATTAGGGTCGAGTCAATATTTTTTTTTATTAATGAAAATAATAATTAATTACTACAACACACACAGTATTTTAACGTGTATCCGTATATTATATCTCGTCCCTTTACACACTCTTTCATAAAAGAAGGGGGGAGGGGTCGTTGTGAAAAAAGTTTGGGAAACGTTGGCGTAAGGCATTTCGTAACAACCTTGACCGATTCAAATATAAAGTTGATCTCCGTAGTGAGGGATTTAAAGGAACCAGTAATATTCGTAGAAATACCTGAAGTAGACTGTTTTATTTTGTAAAATTAAAAAAAAAAGTTTTTGTCAGAATAATTGGTCAAGTCAAGAAAATATACGGAGCGTATAGGGATTAAGTTAGCCATCAAGCTACCCGCACAGAATAAAATGATAATATTATGAACTACTAGGTTCTTCGGGTTCGTCAAATTAATTTGCACATGTCGTGGTAAGTATGGGTCGTTTTTAATATTCACGTATATTACTAAAATGCGGATTTTTTGTGGCTCAATAAAAGTAACATATATATATGTATATACCATTCAAATGAGCGTGCTTTCAATTTGAAATGAGCTGTTGAATTTAAATTCTGGGTCTAAGATTATCTAACTGCAAGCGATTGATACAGATTACTGTATTCAATATACTAATATGACTGAGTCCGTATATAAATGATAAACGTTTAAGAAATTTACAAACTGTTCTTGCATTTGCGGCTCTCAATAACAAATATAAAGACAAAGACACTCACATAACTGATATATTCCGTATTTTTAATATCTACTTTTTTAACCTTTTAAATCGTAAACTTTTGGTATCAAAAACCCTAGTTTAACACCTTTGTATATAGTTGAACAGATTTAATTCGCGGTTATCTAGATAATTTCAAGCTAGGTACAACAAATTCAAGAACATTAAATGAACCGCTATATAATAGTGGGAAATATTGACATAAAATGTAGAAGGTACAATTGGTTTTAAATAGATGTTTTTTTTTTTAATTTGCATTATGTTTTCGTTCTAGTTAAAATCTGAATTGGATTTAATTTAATTTGTTGAAGGAAGTTATTTCCGTCTGTCAAATACCGTTTAATGAGACAATTTTCTTTCGATACTATCCAGTGTTTTTCAATTTGTATATTAGAAACTGACAGATCCATATTGTAGCTTTGTGCTTTAAAGGAAGTTTCAGAAGCGTGACACATTTTCGATATAAATAACAACAAAACAGGTTTCTTGATATAATTAAGGTAAATATGTTATAAATCATAAGTCATAATACTGTCAGATACCTATTTTATATAGTACAAACATTTTAACTTGTAAGTATATTTTTGGTAATTGTAATTCTACCATATATTTTTTTTTTACCTTAATAAGCGCATGGAGCTTTCACTTGCCTGAATAATACAGCTAAATAGGTGATTGGATTATTTCTATTGAAAAGTTACGGGCACTCTTAATTCAATATCGTGGAGTAAATAACAAAAAGAACAACGTTACCACTTTTGCATATACTTAAAAGACAAAAACAATGCGCAAATGCTAAGTGACACTTTTCGAATTGCAGGATGTCTGAAAATTATGTTAACAAAACCGTTTCTTTGTATTTCACAGTCAAAAGTCTCGATTAGTTGCAATGCTGCTAGGTATACGTGGCAGTACGATATCGTATTTCACACATACAGAGATAAGTGTTAATAAATATGTTAACATGATATACGGTCACCTTGTATGGAGTTCTAATTTATGTGCATATGTTCGCGCATGGATGTCAAATCTGTGAATAAAAAACAACAACAACGAATTGTTCTTGTATTATTTATTGGTGCTAATGATATATAAGCACCAGAATAATAACTGAGAAATCAATTGTCTGAATCTAGTTCCCTAGTCTAAGCTGCTCAAAGTTGAGAACATCCTGCGTGACAAACTTTTTCTTAAACGTATATTGCCCCCTCCACAGTGGCACAGCA
>NW_013665700.1:1200200-1220478 GCF_000517525.1 Limulus polyphemus | reverse complement strand
AAACCGGGTTTCGATACCCAGTGGTGGAAAGAGCACAGATAGCCCTTTGTGTAGCTTTGTGCTTAACTACAAAAAATAACAATAAATGTATCACTGTTAAGCAGAGATGTACATTTCTTAAAACAACAACAACAACAACAAAAAAAACAAAACATTTGTATCCACAGAAATAACTTTTTGTTACTCTTAAATATATAATTCTTAGGAGCAGAAACTAGTGCAGGTTTTGATCTTTCTACCAAATCTAAAAATTCAAAAGAAGACAATAGCCTAACTATTATTTTAAACACTACATTATTCATTCAATTTCTTTTTTAGTTTTTTCTGAGGAAACGAGTGTGTAGTACTATTTCAATCGCAATACGCTGGCCAAATCCTTTGCCGACAATGCGCTTTGCGCTGTGAATACAATAAACAGAATAGCAGTAGAAGTTCATGTATTCGGGTCACGTCTCCCGGCTCAAAAGCTCTTCCGTATTTTCGTCACCTGCAACGTGAATTTAGATAGAAGAGTCAGACGATGATTTCGACATGAAAACTGATCAAGAATGAATTGAGTGTGTTGGCATTAATAGTTTTATTATATAATTGCAGTGTAATTAGTAGTTCGTGAATTTTTATTGACCCCACCCTAGTGGCAAATCTGAAGAGTTATAACGTCAAAAACCGGTTCTCGATACCCGTGTTAGGCACAGCGCAGATCGCTCATTGCAAAGTTTTGTACTCAAAAACAAGCAAGCAAACAAAGCATGTTGAAAAAAAAGGTTGAAAATATTTCTTGGGATCTTTTTTCTCGCTCATTCGTATGTACTTATTAAAGTGAATATATGAAAATATCACGCTCGTCCTTCATTTACTCGCTTATGTAAATTTCTAAGCCAAGAGACATTTTGTTTGTTTGTATTTACGCACAAGAGGCTATCTGTGCTCTGCCCACCACGAGTATCGAAACCCGGTTTTTAGCGTTGTAAGTCCGCAGACATACCGCTGTGCCACTGGGGGAATCATTGTTTTTTTGTTATAATTTTATCATTAATTATTCTCAGATGTAGATATTAATACATCTCCGTGTAATATCAATTGTTATTGAAAAGAAGATTGAAAACAGATTTATATCTATTTCACATATTGGGTGTGGCACCCAGATTAGGAATTTGCATGGTGAGTGAATTTCAACCTTTGCATTTTTAAGTTTGTTTGTTGTTGTTTTTTTTTTTTTGCGAGAAGTGCAAGACGATTCTTGATTAAAAGAAAATTGCAGTGAATATAAATATATGAATTCATACTCTAAAATGATATTCAATTTTTTATTACTTTAAATTGAATTGTTTTTTGAAGGAGAACTCAGGCAATGAATATGTGGTAATGCAGCCCCACGAGTTTACAAAGTAACCCGTTTTTTTATTTTTCTTATCCACAATTCCTGAAACATGGTAATTAAGACGGAGATTGATTTGAAAAAAAAAATGTTTTTGAAATTGTTTTTCTTATGACGATAAAAAGCGAAGGTTTGTGTATTGTTAGTACTGCTATTACTAGGCCATCGTGAGGAACAAAGGTAAATATTACCTGAAGCTCCATGAATTCTGTTTGTTTGTTTTGAATTTCGCGTAAAGTTACACGAGGGCTATCTGCGCTAGTCGTCCCTAATTTAGCAGTGTAAGACTAGAGGGAAGGCAGCTAGTCATCACCACCCACTGCCAAATCTTTGGCTACTCTTTTACCAACAAATAGTGGGATTGACCGCAACTTTATAACGCTTCCACGGCTGAAAAGGCGAGCATGTTTGGTGTGACGGGGATTCGTACCGGCGACCCTAAGATTGCGAGTCGAGCGCCCTAACCACCTGGTCATGTCGGGCCCCATGAATTCTGTCACCTACAACAATGGACACCTGAAGAACTCGGACCAAACTACTCTATCATTTATGAACTGTGAAACTTCAGTAAGTGGATGATAAGAAGAATAAACCTTATTTATCAATAGAATATAAAATACAGGGTTTAATACTGAGTCGGGCCTGGCATTTGCCTTGTATTTAGGATATTCGACTTGCAATCTGAGAGTTTTGGGTTCGAACCTAGTTTCCGAACAGACTTGCCCTTTCAGTCGTGGAAGCAATATAAAGTGATGGTTAAGCCCATTATTCGTTGGCAATGGGTAACCCAACACTTGGTAGTGGATGGTGTTGGCTAACTGCGTTTCACTCTTATCTATCAATTCAAAATTAGGGACGGAGTAGTTTTGCCCGAAATTCAAAACAAACAAACAAATAAATAAATAGAACCAAACCTTGTGGAAATGGGACATGTATTTCATATACATTTAAAAGACAGCCGTTAAACTTGACTTGTTAATATCTATCACATGAAAAGTTTATAATTACTTGAATAATTTGTTTAGGAAAATTGTACTTGTTTATGAGGTGGCGTAACGTATTTTTAAAAATGAATCAAAGGCGTTTTTTATATCTAGATAAAGAGAAAGAGTAATGCGTTTTTGATAAAACAATTATAAACTGTTTCAGCTGATTAAGCGACGTGGTCAGAAGTTTTTCGTTTATTTCTGTCAACGTTCTATATTTCAGAAAGATATTTAATTATCTCAAGAAGAGAAAAAAAAAGAATTCTTCTAATTATAATTTTAGCCGCGGCATAGCGGCTTATAGAATGGCTCCGAGTTTTTCAAGTACAGTCTATTAGCTCATAACTCCGACATCTCTTGACCGATTTCAGATCTAATTACAATTTTGGACTCGGGAGGAGGTCAAACTCTTTCGATTGATGTATTTGACCAATCCCAAGGTCTCATAGATTAATTTTCTCTAATCCTGCCTATTGAGGATAGGCTGGTAGAGATCCTGAGTAGTAATAAAGTCTAATTGGGAAAACGAGCGCCCCACGTTTGGTATTGCTGGCGCACAAAAATATAGCTAATAAAAAGGAAGAAAAGGTCTCAGATTAATTTACTCTAATCCCACATAAAAGAATTAAGTGCCGCGGCTATTGAGGATTCTTTCTTGTTTTCAAATAATTTACCCATACAGTTGAATAAGCTGATAGGACAGAATATTCATGTTTATTGGGTATAACAATTAAATAGGAATAGTTTCTATGAATTGGTAAAGTAACCTGAAAGGAAGATTTTCAAAGGGACACATAAGTGTTCGAGTATAAGATCTTAACAACTTTTAATTACAATACAATTTTGTTACACATTGGGCAATCTGCGCTAGTGTTTTTATTTTTAGCCGCGGCACAGCAGCTCGTAGAACGACTGAGATTTTGGTTGTTTGTTTTTTCAAGGACAAACTTTTAGCTCATCGCTCCATCTCTTAACAGACTTGAGATCTAATTACAGCCGCGGCTATTGAGGATTCCCTCTTGTTAAGCAGTAGATCAGGGGTGAAGCAGCTAGTAAATACCACCTGTCCCAAATTTGTGGGATATTGTAGTAAGAACGAAGAGTGGGACTGGACAGTCATTTTATAAAGCTCTCACCGCCCCAAGGTGCGGAGCTCGATTTTTTGGCGGTAACGGGACGCGAACCACAAAATCTTAGCTGAACAGTTCGGCACACTAACTATTGGGCCAATTTTGGCCTCCAAACTCCTTTAAAAGCCAGTTAATTAAAACTAATTGTACTATTGTCTTCTGATCGAAAACAAATTCTAGCAGAAAACTAACACGATTTTGAAACATGTTTTTTAAGCTATTGTTGTATTTATTTATCATTTGTTTTATTCTTTAGACAATCACTACATGATGAGATTTCTTACCAGAATTTGTAAACTATTTGAATGTTTTTCTTTTCTATTTTACATGATTAAAAGTTTGTTTGAAGTTAAGCACAAAACTACACAATGGGCTATCTGTGCTCTGCCCACCACGGGTATCGAAACCCAGTTTCTAGCGTTGTAAGTCCGCAGACATACCGCTGTGCCACTGGGGGCTGATTAAAAGTAATCGGCATTCTGATTTTTTTTCTCTCCTAATTTAATGTGTATTTGGCAGAAAACTTTTAAAGAAAATATTCATACCCAAAGACGTCTTTCAGTTTGCGAAAGAGAATTATTAAGTAAACATTAAGATTTTAACTCAGAAGTTAATGATTCCCGATCATTTATTTAGTTTGTCACATTATCATTTCGAAATTCATTTAAGATCCGCGAAAGCAAATGCTTCTTTCAATTTAATCTCTTATCTTTTCAGTTATGGCTTTGTAGTGACTTTAGTATCATATTTTAATTTAAAAGTAACAAATTCAAGTTATGATAGCCCGGCATGGCCAGGTGGATAAGGCGCTCGACTCACAATCCGAGGGTCGCGGGTTCGAATCCGCATCCCACCAAAACATGCTCGCCCTTTCAGCCGTGGGGGCGTTATAATGTGACGTTGGTAAAAGAGTAGCCCAAGAGTTGGCGGTGGGTGGTGATGACTACCTGCCTTCCCTCTAGTCTTACACTGCTAAATTAGGGACGGCTAGTGCAGATAGCCCTCGTGTAGCTTTGCGCGAAATTCCAAAACAAACAAACAAACAAACAAATTATGATATGCCACTATAATCTTTTACGCAACAGATTCAATGATGTTAAACAAAATTGTAAGAAATTTAAGTAATCTTTCGGTGTACGAATAAAGGGGTGATTTTACTGCTAACATCCAGTGTTTTTAAAAGTTTTAATACTTTTCCTGCACCATTCTAAAGAATTACTTGTAATTCTTCAATAATTTATCATGTATTTTTAATGTGCATGCCGTTATATAAAGCATGATGTTATTAAATGCCGTTTCTAAGTAACATGCACATAAGCCATACAACAGGCATGTAGACGAAGTAAACGTTATTTATTTACGTCCTCCAAATCGTAGAATCAAGCAGACGGAATGAATAAAAAGTAGGTTAATAATATACATTTATTTCATTATATATATGAACTGTTACAGGAAGTCGATTTATCGATCAAGTTTGCAAAAACGTCGACGTTTTGCTGCAACATATAATACTCATATAAGATGAATGACAATATAATGATAGTGAATATTAAATATACGTACGATACCTATTCGTGCATGTATTATGTCCAGTATCCAATATGTAATATTTGCAAAAAAAATAAAAGTTTTTATTCACGTCACATTGAATTTCGAAAAACTATTTACTTAGAAATGTAACTATGTTACTCATAAGTAATGTACGTCGATATAATAATGTTGTTTAGTTATCAAATATATATATATATATATATTAATATGGAAATGTACAGATTTCGTTTTGTCATAATATTCATAACTTGAATATTTTTGCATGTTATTTCAGGAAGTAGCTTAATACTTTAAACAATAAGCTTACATTTAATAAATAATAGATTCAAAGAAAATGACAAAGGTGAAAGGCAACGTTAATTAAAATAACACTAATGTTTGTAAAAGAACTATATTTATAAACATAATTTTTTACTAATGAATAAAAACTAAATTACCTAGTGAGTATATTTTGTATTAGTTGATTGTATAACCTTTCCTGATTTTGTATTAATTACGCAGGCCTGATAATTATGCCTAATCGAAGAGTTACACAGTCAATACTGATTATTCACTATGTTTTGTTCCGTCATGAACTTCTTATGCCTTGTTTGTTTGTTTGTATGTAACTAAGCACAAAGCTACACAAAGGGCTATCTGTGCTCTGCCCACCATGGGTATCGAAACCTGGATTCTAATGTTGTAAGTCCTCAGACATACCGCTGTGCTACTGGGGGCGTTATGCATTGTAAACTTGACTGCAAGTACGCCTTATAGTATTGTAGTATTGACTGCAAGTACGCCTTATAGTATTGTAGTATTGACTGCAAGTACGCCTTATAGTATTGTAATATTGACTGCAAGTACGCCTTATAGTATTGTAATATTGACTGCAAGTATGCCTTATAATATTGTAATATTGACTGTAAGAATGCCTTATAATATTGTAATATTGACTGTAAGAACAACATGTAGGTAATTATGACATAAGTAACTAGTGATGAGGGTAACATTAAATAATTACTTTCTTAAATAGTTAATAATTACACAGGCCTGCGAATTTAAACTTCATAAAAGTTGTTTTGGTTTTAATAACGGATTTTCCATAATTCAGCTACGACGATTTCGAATATTCATTTTTTTTCTATCACATTTGTTTATTATTATGTTTGTTAAGAAAAATACAAACAAACTGAAGAAAGGGGAGAACTTTGATGTAAAACAAATATGCATCCTCATTCATCCTGATTTTTTTTGTGAAGTCTATGTCTTTTTAGTTTCAAAACTACGCGTTGTGGTCTATCTTTTATGTATTGTGTTATGACATTTTGTGAAAACTCTGTACGTGATGGGAAAAATGAATATCATTTTCGGATTCACCAAACAGGAATTACTGTAGAACACGTAAAAAAATAAAGACATTAAAACCAGGCCTGTGTAATTCGATGAGAACAAGATATTAATTAAATCAATTCTTCAGTAGTACAATTAGCTAACAATAACCAAGTGGACGATGTGGACAAAGAACATCATGATTATCTTCCAGTGGAATAATGACCAGGTGTATGACAGCTCCGTTGACATAGAACATCATGACTATCTTCCAGTTGAATAATGACCAGGTGTATGACAGCTCCTTTGACATAGAACATCATGATTATCTTCCAGTTGAATAATGACCAGGTGTATGACAGCTCCGTTGACATAGAACATCATGACTATCTTCCAGTGGACTAATGATCAGGTGTATGACAGCTCCGTTGACATAGAACATCATGACTATCTTCCAGTGGAATAATGACCAGGTGTATGACAGCTCCGTTGACATAGAACATCATGACTATCTTCCAGTTGAATAATGACTAGGTGTATGACAGCTCCTTTGACATAGAACATCATGACTATCTTCCAGTTGAATAATGACCAGGTGTATGACAGCTCCGTTGACATAGAACATCATGACTATCTTCCAGTGGAATAATGACCAGGTGTATGACAGCTCCGTTGACATAGAACATCATGACTATCTTCCAGTGGAATAATGACCAGGTGTATGACAGCTCCGTTGACATAGAACATCATGACTATCTTCCAGTTGAATAATGACCAGGTGTATGACAGCTCCTTTGACACACCTGAAACTTTGCTCACCTCTTCAATTCGAAGGTTGAGACAAGCTTTCAGGCGGGTCAGTGAAGTCAGATCTTCCGAGATTGTTGCTGTTTGGCATCTGCTCACTTAATCTGCAAAACTTACTTATTGAGGATACCTTCTAAATGATAAGTTTGTAACCTAAAGATTTGGCCTCAAAATCTTAGATCTAGAAATTCATTTCTGTTTGATAAAAAATGTGTACGACTCAATAAATGCACATTCTTCAACCACATTTATAGTAAGTTCAAGCAAGTATCAGAAGCTGGTTAGCATTAATAATATGGGTTTATCTTTCCTCATTAGGGATCATAAGCTGCCAAACATTAATACCATAAATCCACCTTTCTGCACTATTTATCAGAAGTTAGTTAACATTAATACCATAAATCCACCTTTCTGCACTATTTATCAGAAGTTAGTTAACATTAATACCATAAATTCATCTTTCCGCACTATTTATCAGAAGTTAGTTAACATTAATACCATAAATCCACTTTTCTGCACTATTTATCAGAAGTTAGTTAACATTAATACCATAAATTCATCTTTCTGCACTATTTATCAGAAGCTTGTTAACATTAATACCATAAATCCATCTTTCCGCACCAATTATCAGAAGTTGGTTAACATTAATACTATAAATCGAATGATTAGCAGGTGTAAAAAATTTTCTTCTAAATGTGTACTTTTTGTCTGTCTTGTTTTTTTCATTTCTTCTTTACATTTTATTAAGGCAGGTTATATAAGTGTTTAGTTTTAATTGTAAACGCTAACGCTACAAGATGTACTGAGACCAAGAAAAGTTTTCTGATTTAGGTATTAGAATTGTAAAGAAAAATTTCATAAAGAATAATTATTTTTTTCCAAATGCTTGGACATCGCAGCTTCTTAGCCAACCCGACACACCTGAAACTTTGCTCACCTGTTAAACGTACACAGGTTGAGTCAAAGTTTCGGGCACATAAGGTTGACAGATGATACGTTAATTAAAAACCTAATAAAAAATGAAAGAAAGTCTCAGTTACAAATATATATTAGAATAAAGAATCATTTCTAAAAGAAATGAAAAGAAAAGAGAGTAATCACAGAGACAATTTAAACATAAAATTATTATCAAATCTCGATGACATAATTATTTTACAATAAATAAGCCAGTTTGGTAATTAATATCTCATGCTTCAGATATATAATTTGTTAAGTCACATGATCTTTTTAATAAACTTATAGAGGTGTAACATAATCAGTAGCATATCTGAACACAATGCTTCACTCTAACTTATAATGACTACTTTGTCAGTCACACACTTTTTGTTTTATATGCAGTAAAAGTTTGTGTTTAATTCGAAGCTAGTCTTAATTAAGCAAAGTGGTTGCTATTATTTGAACCAATCTACTAAAAACAGTCAGGGTTAAAACCAATTCCTACAAAAACCTTTCTTTTCTATTCATTCAGTTTTCTTAAAATCTTACCCAAAAATCTCTTTTTTATCCTATTCCTTTCAGAGAACTTCCTTTGAAGCTTCACCAACGTCTGCCTTTTTCACCCCTGTAAAGAAAATGTAAGGCATATATCGCATAAATTTTCCCTAGGGTATCGTATACGAAAAAATAAAAATTCATTGGCGTTTCATTCTAGAATACAATGTTGAAATATGTTCTATTGTAAAAGAAAAGAAAGAGAGAGAGAATTTGTACGAAAGCTTTAAGATATATGACCGATAATAAAAAGTTAAGATAAATAACAGGTATAAATAATATAATATTAGTATTTATAATTAAAGTAATTAACAGAGGCTCAAATGCGCATGATTAGTATGAAGAAAAAAAGGAAAGAGAGAGAGAGAGAGCAATTTGGGCAAAACACTCATGATTCTATAATTCTGCTGTTTTATAGTGTGTCAGTTTCGTCAGTTCATGTCATGATTTCGGTTAGCGAAATTAGTCTAAGTGTCGTCTTCGTATGCCATGTGTTTTGTTTACTTTACTGATGTGTAGTTTTACTATTCTTGCTTTGTTTTTGTTTTTGCAAAGGTACACAAGGGTTTGTTTGTTTGTTTTGAATTTCGCGCAAAGCTACACGAGGGTTATCTGCGCTAGCCGTCCCTAATTTAGCAGTGTAAGACTAAAGGGAAGGCAGCTAATCATCACCACCCACCGCCAACTCTTGGGCTACTCTTTTACCAACGAATAGTGGGATTGACCGCAATATTATAACGCCCCCACGACTGAAAGGGCGAGCATGTTTGGTGCGACGGGGATTCAAACCCGCGACCCGCAGATTGCGAGTCGAGCGCCCTAACCACCTGTCCATGCCGGGCCTGGTACACAATGGCTTCCTGTTCTAGTCGTCCTTAAGTTGAGGCTGATAGATTAGAAGGAAGATTGCTAATCAAAAGCATTCATCGCCAACTAATATACTAAAATAATTTAATCATTAACCCTTATAATCTACTTAGACTGAAAATCGCGGTCCCACCATTTTTTTCATTATCCTTAGTTTAAGTTCCGTTGCAGATCATGTTCAGTTACGTTTTTTTTCTTATTTTAATTTCCCTCCTCAGTTACCACTGTGATCGTGTGAATTTTGTCTCAATTTATAATATTTTCTTAAATTATACATTTTAGGCTTATCTCTTTATTTCGTCATTGATGCTTTTAAAATTCGTCCCTTGTAAAATTAATCACTCAATCTTCTTCTTGTATTATGGGTTCTAATTACCTGTTAGCTAATAATTCTTAATTAAAAATAGTGAACTATGGTATAATACCAGCCTTTGACTCTGTAAAAGCTGCTATTCTTTGAGGCATGATTTCAACTAGGTTCCATTAAATGCGTAATGCAACTTTCCCATTTATTGTTTACAAAGTTCAGCTAGTCGATAACACCATTGTCGCTTAGAAGGCTTGCTTCTATGTCAACTTCACAACTAAAGTTCTGATCTTGTTTAGTGTTTGCACAACACTTGAAAAGATTGTGTACTCCGACTTTAACATCTGAACACAGCCAAAACTTCCGGCTTCTACAACACATATTACTATCACTCTTCAAAACTTTATAGCAATGTTGTAGGTAGAGATTGATAATTATATCTCTGTTTCTAGCCTCTAACACGTTACTGAGTCACTCATGACCATTGTTAATTATATATTTTTGAAAACAAGGTTCAATAGACCCTTCCAATATGCAAGTACAAAATTTCAATCTGACAAGGCAGATATTACAATCGGGAATGTTGTAGCCTAGTATTTTGATTTGACATTTTCAAATGTTTTCAAAGATCTGTATGGTTAGGGCCTGATCTATGCGTGTTTTATTGCCATAAGTTGATATTCCAATAAGTTGTGGTTAGGACCATTATATTCTCAGTACAACACATTAAACTGTTGACCAAACCAAATCTACTGTGTCATCCACATTGTGCTTATTTACATCATATTTTTACATTGGACTTTTAACCATACAAAGATTTCAGTTATTTCTCATGCTTCTGCACTAAATGTAGCAACCCACTATACAAGTCCCTAAAATAAATCTCCATTACTGACATAACAAAATCATAACTAAATTGTTTATCTTACTGTCTTTAGATACATGTTCAGCAATTGTTTTGAAACTTGACGAAGAATTTTCGCGACTAATAACGAAGATTCTAGTGTTGGCATATTTACACCAAACAAAATTGTATCAAGAATGTTTTGGAATAGATATGGTTTGTTCACGCAAGACGCTTCACGTGAATGGAAAAAACGTTTCACAAACGTCACAGCTTAGATTGTTTACAGAGGAAGAGAATGAATATATTAAATCACTATGAATTTGTTGTAATGAGCACGATGGACATTTTTTTTTCGGCACTCCAAACAGGGGAACGATTGTCTTTTTCCCAGAATACTTTTAACTTTTAACTGGGAAGCTAATTAAATGTTTAACTACCAAATCAATAATACCATTAAACGGTCTAATACAAAGTAGAATTTACGTAATCAAGCATTGAATCAATTTGACTTTTAGATTTTCCACACTTCAAGCAATCTATAATCTTTCCTCTCTCAAGTTCATGTAATTCGTGACATTTTGACAGTTTGCATACACTTCATATTATCAAAGTATACATCTGGTGAGGTTTTGTTTTCATGTTCTAAATTCACTTGACGAAAACGGTGGGTGGCCATTAAGTTAGACAACGTAAATTTTAAACATAATTTGTAACTTTAAGTTCATTATAAGATAACACGAACTTTTGAGAGAAACAGTTTTGTAGTACGCCCCAAAATCTTATATTTTATGTGCGATAAATTATTTTCCAGAAACATTTACCTCTCACCAATCAGAAGCCGTCTTAGATTTAGTCTCGCAACCATTTTTTTATTTCAGAAGTCTTCTATTTTACATCCTAATCCTAAAATGAAAAGTACTCTTGAGGTTTCCTTCTCTATTGCAAAGGCAATTTTATATTCTACTCCCCGATAGTCTTCATTAACCTTACACATTTCCAGAGGTAAACTGCCACAAAATCCGATGATTTTGCGTGTTATATATTTGAATATTAATATATTTTAGCTGTAAGTCTCTCTAGAGTCTTCTTCTGTACTTATAGCGTTCTTTAACTATTAGCCATTCGTTTGGCGACAAGCTAAAGACTCGAGTCATTCCAAAAACCACTATATTATGTATAAAAATGGTGCATATCACCATATTTTTAAAGTTTAAAATGTTCAAAGTTCAATATATAGTTCCAAAATTGGATGTCACAAGCTCGCATATATATAGAAGAGTTTTTGTTTTTTGTTAAACGCAAAGCTACACAACAGGCTATCTGTGCTTTAACCTCTACAGGTATCGAAATATGATCCTTTAGAGTTACCGCTGTAGATAGACCATACTTGTTTGACGTACTTTCTTCTACACGTATAATTCAGATGTTGATCTATAAAAACTATAAATATAATACATACCAGGTTTCTCTATCTTGTATAAGGCTTGGCATGACCTGGTGGTCAGGGCACTCGACTCTCAATCTGTTGGTCGTGGGTTCGAATCCTAGTACCAAATACGCTCGTCCTTTCAGCCGTGGGAGCCATTATATTCCACCTTCCGTTGATAAAGTTGGAGATTCTTGATGTCGACTTGCTGCCTTTCCCTTAATCTATCATCTCTAAAATAGGAACGACTAGCGCAGATAGACCTAGAGTAACTTTGAGAGCAATTCAAAAAAACTATCTTGCATATGCTCTTGAATCATTATAAATTGGTGAAGTTCTTGTGCCGTCTTTGCCTAAATCGCACAATAAATAAAGCTATTGAAAAATCTCAACGTTTGCCTCATGTTAATAAAGCTTCTGTATATCACAAACAATGAATCAAAATCCGTAATGAAAGCCTAGCTTTTTTCTAAAGTAATGAAGATAGAAGTCGACTCAATCAGACTGTGCATTATAACAAGTTTTTTATTTCAATGTAAAATGTTATTTTTAAGGCGAATTGGGGTCGCGCACTCGTCTTAACTCAAATAAAAACATTTGTTGTTTTAGCACAAAGTTACAAAATCGACTATCTACGCTCTTTCCAACACAGGAAAATCGAATCCAGGATTATAGCGTTGTAAGTCCATAAATTTATCACTAAAATAGATCAATGTAAAGTTTTACCTCAAAATGTCAGGATACTATTTCATTGTGTTTTTTTTAATATGCCAGAAATTGTTTTTTATTAACGAGAAGTAGTACGTTGTTGTTTTAATCTAGAATTAATTGTTATAAAGTAAACGAGTTCTAGAGGTGCCGAAACATTAATTTTGAAGATTTTATTTTAAACCACAGTTTTTAGTTTTCTTAATGTTAAAAAATACGTATCTATGTTAAATCAATTTAAACTTAAGACGAGAACTTTGGATCTTTTCTGTGTTTAAACTTTATTTTTGTAAATCACAGCTTTGCTTTTTTTTTCTGTGTTCATAATCATCTACTATGAGCAGTTTGTTTGTAGTTAAGCACAAAGATGCACAATTAGCTATCTGTGCTCTGCCCATCACGGGTATCAAAATCCGGTTTCTAGCATCGTAAGTCCGCTATATTTTTATGTATAAAGGATGTTACATTTTGAACACAAGTTCCAGATATTTTCATGGGCATCCGAAGAAATTTTCCCAGGGATCAAGATGGTGTGAAATTGTGAAGTGAATAAAAAGAAAAAACTTGTAAATTCAAATATATACGGTGAACGAATAAAGAAAGAATTACGTTTCTGATTTTCAAGTGCCCCCTTGCCCCCCCCCCCCTGCGGACGCCTATGGATATTACCTACATTTAAGCAGTCATTCTAATCTAAGGATCACATTGATTTTTTTTTTCTGTGTTCAAATGATGCTACTCTAAGAATAAGCTTTACTTCTGGTTAAGCTCCATATGTTTTCTGTGTCTAAGAATAAGCTTTACTTCTGGTTAAGCTCCATATATTTTCTTGTGTCTAAGAATAAGCTTTACTTCTGGTTAAGCTCCATATGTTTTTTTGTGTCTAAGAATAAGCTTTACTTCTGGTTAAGCTCCATATGTTTTTTGTGTAAGTGACGTTAGCCTAATTACCCTACCTACAAGACTTCTATTTAAGATGATTTTTGAAAGTTGAATATGGCTGGTGGTAAGGTGAAGAATAAGATACTGACTTCTTTTACAGTATCTGGAAAGTGTTGAATGGTGTTCGTCACGAGTGGAGGATTATTTACTGTAGTAAGTAAAAGCCAAAATCCAATAGTTAATAACTTGCACTTTATAGAACAGAAAACGCTCGTTATTGTTTGGTAGTATGGAATTTCCCACGAAATCAGAGTGATCTGCTGTATACGAAGTTATAAATACGAACTTTACAGTGAGTGTCTTGTAGTATCTTTATATCTTTTGTTGTGAGACACTTCACTTGATAAGTTTCCGTAGTCTTTGTGCTAGTTTGATGGAAAATGTTATGTTAGTTTTCAAAACACTTATGCTAGCGAACAAACGCGCATGCTCGAACACAAGCACATTATTCCTCCGTTCGAAGGTTGAAGACAAGTCTACTTCTAATATAGATGTTCCATAACATTGATAAGCATGCTTATGTTAAGTTATTTGTTTTAGAATTTCCTGCCAAGCTACACAAAGGCTATCTGCACACAAAGCAGTTTTTCATTTGAACATATAATTTACTAACCTGACTGTTAGTAACATCTAAAAATTTATGTAATAGTTATGGATGTCTGACATATAAAGTATCAACTAGTCTTTTAACATTGACATCTAATACATAATGCATTTGATAGTTGTTTAATGGTGAACATGTTTTGTTTGTTGTTGGTTTAGAGCAAAGACACACTGGGCTATCTGCTGTGTTCACCGCGGGGAATCGAACTCCGAATTTGAGCGTTGTAAATCCTTAAACTTACCACTGTCCCGCTGGGGGACAACATGTTTTGAATCAATTTGGTTCTCGTTTTTGACTTCTGGGAGACAAAATGAACACGAGTCTGTAGACAGAGAACAAAACGCGAGTTACATCCACGTCAGAATTAGAATTATACTAATATTGAGAGGACAAATAAAATATATAACTAGCATATTCCAGTCCTTTATACAAAGAGTCCTATAAGCAATGCATACTACTAATTTGATTTAAACTATAGTCTATAAAATATCTTTTAAAACTGAGTTTGTTTTTAGAATTTTTTAAAAACGTTTTACTACAAAAACTGTTAATCTACTTGTTTGCCAGACTGTTTACTCACTTTACGCTAACATATGTTACTCTGTGAAGCATTAAAATGTTTATCTAATCAAAACAAACCAATAAAATAAGAAAGCATTTCCATTACTTATTCAATTTTCTTTTGTTCAAAGAGTATAAACTATAAAAACGCACATAAAATTTTAAGATGTATGACTGAGCGTTTAGACTTAACATAGTATTCTAAAATAAGTAAAAATTGAAGCAGTTTATGTTGAATTGTCTTTCATTACTGCATGCAAGCAGTTATTATTTAGAGATTCATATTTAATTACTTACCTTCAAAAATTTCGTATGCTTCCAACTTATGTGGTAAATATCATCAATTCTACCGAACTCACTTCTTTCGTTTAACATTTTAACTTCAGTTAATGAGAAGGTCAAATACAAAGAGCTACATGCGAATAGGGCTAACAGATAAAGCTAGCAGAAACAAATTGTTCTATGGAACAGTGGCGTATGCACAGGTACTAAAGGTACATGTAGACGCAGGAATCATACGGCTGTGGCTGTTCACCATTATAGAAATACTCACGTATATATGTGATGTTGTAGTTTAGAGGAAGCGTTGTGTGTTAGAGCATTTACATCTACTCTTAGTTTAAACTAGTTTCACCAAAAATGTGTGGCTTGCAGGTAGAGGTTATATTTCATTAAAAGTAAGTTATCTCCGTTTTTTGGGTCATAATTCCATGAAGATCTTCATTTTTTTCTCTGTGTTATACATGTCTGTTTATCCATCTGTCTAAAAGTAAGGTTTTAATTTTGAAATAGTTAAAGGTAAAATATTATATTAGATTAAGCGCTTGAAACATATATATTGAGTTAAGGCATGCTAGAAATAGCTACTGCTGTAAAACTGTCATTTTCTTTTTCGGGGCATTTTCAAATAAGGCTATAAAAATAAAATATTTCTGTAACCATTTCTTCTTTACATCACAATATACTAAAGGCTTCTAGATATTTTTTTTTATCTGATTTCAATATGTGGTTAGCCACATCCTCTAGCAATGACTGGTCAGCTTGAATAGCTGAAATTACAAGAGACCCTTTGTATTATACTGTTATAACACAAGTCCGGTCACCTTATTTCACGACAATCAATGATTTTCCTCATTTTTGGCTATTCGTGCAAAGCTACCTCCGGACTATGGATCTGCGTTAGCCTTCCCTAATCTTGAACTGACAACTAGAAAGAAGGCGGATAGGCAACAGCACCCACCACCAGTTCTTGGGCTACTCTTATCTGACAGAATAATGGGATTTGACTGTCACTCTTATAAGTACTAACGGACCGAAAGTACAGAGTGAGATTTTTTTATGCGGTAACGGGACGCGAACGACAAAACTGCATAATCATAGTCCCGCATGCTAACTACAGGACCAGGCTTAGTCTGTAATCAGGGAGAAAAATTTACCTCGACAAAGGAAAAAATAAATTTTATCAATATATCTTATAAATTTTTAAGAACACTAACCAAATGGCTTAGATCGCAGAAAGGCAAGAAAAGTTTGTTTTTTTTTTCCTCTAATGAAAGTCTTCATCCTATATTTATTCAGCTTGCAGCTTTGTATGTAAGTATGCCCAACTAATTCCTCCTACAGTTCTGGGGCTAGCAGGACCAAACGTGGCGGGTCCTGGCATACCCTTGGGGTTTTGGACACTCAACTCGCAATCCTGCGGGTCACAAATTTCAATCTCGTCGGCCCGGCATAGCCTGGTGGTTAGGGAGATCGACTCGCAATCTGCGGCTCGCGAGTTCGAATCCCCGTCACACCAAACATGCTCGCCCTTTCAGCATTGGGGGCGTTATAATGTGACGGTCAATCCCACTATTTGTTGAAGATTAGCCCAATAGTTGGCGGTGGGTGGTGATGACTAGCTGCCTTCCCTCTAGTCTTAAACTGCTAAATTAGGGACGGCTAGCGCAGATAGCCCTCGTGTAGCTTTGCGCGAAATTCATAATTAACTAACTAGCTAACCAATCTCATCATCGAACATGCTCGTGTCGTGCTTTCTGCCGTGAGAGCGGTATAATGTGGCGGTTAATCCCAATATTTGTTTAGAGTAACCCAAGAGTTGGCGGTGGGTGGCGTTGACTAGCTGCCTTCCCTCTAGTTTATAACTTCTAAATTTGGGACGGCTAGCGCAGATAGCTCTCGAGTAGCTTTGCGCGAAATTCAACAAATAAATAAACCAAACTTGGCACAAGTACTCAGGTACCATGGGCGGGTGTCCTAACGGATTTCTTTTCGAGTAAGAAACTGCCCCCCTCTGAGATAGCTATAGAAGTAATTGGAACAAATGTAGGAGCTCGATTGTACCTTGGACTTTTGTGAATCAGGAGGAGGCCTTTGAACTCCGCAGCAGAGCGCGGGAATTTCATGCTAATAACGACAGTAGATAAAATAGTGTGCTTAGCAATGAATATTTAGACATGGCTTAAACATAGAAAAGACAAGCAACTTTTTTTTGTCTTTTCTGGTGAAAATCTTCATAATTGCAATGAATAAAATAACAATTATCAGGTTTATTTTTATAATTAAAAACCTGTTTATAGATTTCAGATATATTCAGACTAAAAAGAAGGTTTGTGCCCAAAGTTAATTAACTTTAAATTCCTTAAAGGCTTTTATCGACAGGTTCGCATGATGAATATTTACAATGAAAATTTCTGTCTTTTTTTTTTGCTTGCAGCTATATCATATTAATCACATCCATCAAGCTTTTCCTGTGGCTTACGATACACATGTGTAGCACCTAACAGTCCCTCAGTATAGCTTATAAAAGATACCTAAGCAAAGTAGAAAGTAAATAAACATATCATCAAAATATAGTTCTATATGCATCAAATACTCTTAACTATATACATAGAAATACGAGAGTGTGTGTGCTTTTTGAAGTAAAGCCACACCGAGTGGAATCGAACCCCTGATTTTAGCGTTGTAAATCCGTACACTTACTGTTCTCCCAGAGTTAAAAAGAAAAGATAATCACGAGGTAGTGTCACCAAACAAACCTCATAGCGATTCCTTCACTTTAAAAACAATTCTCAAAGTAACGAAGTGACAAGGACAGACTATTTATACCTAAGAAAGAAGGAGGGTCTTAGGACATTTAAATTATTTTCATCTTATATTTATCACGTGAAAGAAAGTCGAAGAGTTTTGTAATTTTCCTTCCTGTGAATAACTTATTTACGCCAAAAATGTTAGAGGAAATTGTGGCTATCACAACTTTTATATAATTGTTAATATTAATTTTGAAAGTTTAAAAATGCTTCGTTATTCTTTTCTTAGTACAAAGCTACGCAATGGTTTTTGTACTAGTTGGCTCCTATTTTGAATTGACAGACTACTGCTAGTTAACAACACCCACTTTTTGGTTACCTTAATTGAATGATGGAATTTGTGTTACTCTTATAACACATCCATATCTCCAAAGTACAGAATTTTCTTTCAATCGACAACAGAACCATTGGATCCACAGTCCAACATGATAATCATTAAAGCATGCCTGGTCCCTGTTATTGGCAGAATACGTTATTTATTAACTTAGCATGTGTAATGTAAACGAACTATTAACTCCGAATGTTATAGCCGTATTTTAGCTTTAAATTGAAGAATTTCATTACACCCCATCACATTAATCTAATGAAATAGGCAATCGCTACACATTGTCGATCTCGGGGATCGAAATCTGACTTTTAGTGTTGTAAGCACTCAGACTTATCGCTGAGCCACAGACCCTTGGGAAGAAAATATGTTTTAAGTGTAAAAAAATTAATGATCAAATAAATCTGAAATAATCTCAATATTTGAATTAGAAAAGATATCTTATATTATTAAAAATAACTGACATTAGAAAAATATTATAATTAATAATAGCAGTGCAGTGCTATAATAAATTACTTTCAGTTGTAAACAGAACTAATTTATGAATATATATATATAGTCTAAGTTCTCGGTATAGTTTGTGGATATCTACCAACTTATTTAAAGCTGTATGGCTGGCCCTCTAAATATCTAAAGAGTAAATCAATGCCGGCTCGTTACAAAGTAACAAAGCATTTTAGCTAACCGTTACATTATTAATAACGGTAACTTAAAAGGGTGAACATAAGAATATTTTTCAAATTAGTACAGAAACGAAGCCTGCCGTTATTAATGTTAATTAATACTGGAAGATGTTTGACTTTCTTGCTGTGATGATCGTTAGTTTTCCGTGTGATCTCTCAAGATAACAACGCCTGTATAATGGAGACAAGCGGTTACTCGATGAGAATAAATAGGCAACTAAACTCATAAGATGATGAAATTCCACGTTAAAGCCAGTGCGCTACTGGACTGAGGTACCGGAAATATAAAAGAAAAGCAGCTTTGGCATCAGTTCTGCTGAATCTCATTTCATTACTGAACCAGAAGAGTTATGAATACAAGTATGGAATGGAAATTGTTTATCTTTGGATAAAACAAAGATGACATAATGCTTATCTATTTTAACAAAAACTGAGTGTATGGTTTAAAAACATACCAAGCGTAATATATACAAATAAATCATATCAAGCGTAACATACATAAACATATCAAGCAAAAAAAAAAAGTATATATATATATATATATATACACACACATAGAAGATATATCAAGCATAAATGTATATAAAAAAACATATAAAGCATAATATATATATGTATAATTTAGGTATTTAGAAAGTTTCATTTATTTCAGTAGTCTGCAATGCAACGTTTAAGACGAATTCAAAAGATCTAAAATAAGTGTGCAGTTATTCATATAACTAATTCACATGGTTGTCACGTTTACACTTATTTTATCAACGGGAAAGGTTACGTACACTACAAAAGTACGGATTTAGTTTATTCAGAATGGTAGATATAACATGACTCAGAGCATACAAGAAAATTAACATTCCAGGAAGACTAATGACTAGTTGACAATACGACCTTTATTTTAAGAAATACTTTCCTTTATATATGAGGATCAAAGTACGACACTGTTATTCTAATAAGACAATTTGATTATTTTTAACACTAATCTGTAAAAATATTTACATTTTGAATACTTAATCTAAACTAGCAGATTGTGAGAAAAGTTTATTCGTAATCTAAAACTCTTTACGTTAGAACTTTCCATAAAAAAAAAGAGTACAATGACGTTATATTCAGATTATCACAGCACCACTTCTAACACTAACATGATTTAGCCATTGCCATATAGAGTTTGTTTGTTATGAATTTCGCGCAAAGCTGCACGAGGGCCATCTGCGCTAGCCGTCCCTAATTTAGCAGTGTAAGACTAGAGGGAAGGGAGCTAGTCATCACCA
>NW_013665700.1:1187335-1199200 GCF_000517525.1 Limulus polyphemus | reverse complement strand
TGGGGGGGGGGGCAACTACACCTAGGGAGTAACTTAACCGTATGAAATATTGGTGCATTCATTAATTATCAAAGAAGAGTTCATGCCACTAAAAATTGAAGAGGTCAAACTAAAAATAAAATTACTAATTTCAAAGATTCCAAGCAGATATTACAGCCCTACTCTTACATATACAAAGGCTTAATAGCACTCTATTTAAACGATTTGCATTTGCTAATACAGAGGCCGTGGCGCCTTGGGCGACATGCTGAACTCCTACATATTTCGATCACAGTCAGTTTCCAACTACTAGACATATTCTGAGGACGATTATTTCAAAAACGACATACTTAAATGACGTAGAACCATAGGGCACAATACTTTGAAGAAGGAAGTTTCGATGCTATCCAGGAAAGCGAAAAAACTTACACACTACAGTGTTTAAGACAGCAAAAGATTGTGAAAGTACACTTTGGAGCAAACTCATTTTGGAGCAACTCCTTCTTTCGCAAAATGGAGGGGTTTGTTTACAAAAAAGAATCATCCCAAGAAGTTGAAGCTAAGCATATCTCTTAAGATTAAAGTTGAGAAAACTAGAAAAGATAAATGTTCACAAACACTCAGCCACATCTCTAAATTAGACGTTTTTCGTGAGAAAGATGGCCGAAGAAACAGCAATCACAGACAAGTCTCCTGATGCAATTCCACTGGACTTTTGTGACCTTGTCGATGTCCACGTTCAGTAAAAGAGTCTTATAAACATTTGTCAAAATATGTGGTCTAATACATACTGACCTGGCCATACTTCGTATAAACGTTTTATAATGCAAACTGTGATGTCGGGAGATAGTGCGTAATATTGATCATAAAATTTAGCACAGGCAGCATTAGTAAGAAGTAGTTTCATGGTATCCTAGACTCTGAAGCAAGTTTCTGATAAAGTTCAATTAATCTTAGGATTCATTTGACCAAACACGAAGTTGTGTTGCTTATATCGTTCATATATTCAACTTCAAATGTTCCAAGTCACATCCTTAAGGAATTACCTTATATGACTACGTAGAAATCCTTGATATCCCAAAAATAACAAGAGGAATGACACATATTCTATAACTTGTTCTAAGTCTTTCCAATATAACACAATGACTAAATGAAACACCTATTAATACTAATAAACACTTCAGGTCCATGGTGAGTTTACTATACCTGGTGAGATTTAAAAAAATTCCTTATGACATATGAGGTCAATTACATACAACAAACTGGCTAGAACGATTAGAATCCAATGAAAGTTAGTTGGAATCATGGTTATTACCAATATTATTTTTCATAGTCCCAATACATTTAATAAGGTTGAATAGTCCTTGAGATATAGATTATTCGTCGCAAGACCATGTACGAAGCTAACAAAAAAAAAGTCATAAATAATAAAAAAAAAACATTAGAAAATTATTCAAACTGATATTAAGCATTATAATAATTAATATTTAATGAAACTAAGTATAAAGAAGAATGGGGAAAGTCATTACTTACGCTACACATAAAACGCCAGTCGTTTACTCTTGAGATCCACGTAGCTCGCTAATATACAAACGTGATGATTATACTTTATACAGGGTTGGCACAGAATACGTGTGGGTATAAATGTATAGGTGGAAGGAGATCCATACAATATACAGCTTTCCAGTTGGTACCAAGTGTGTAAAACATATGCTGCACATAAGTTATAAAAATACGATCAAAGGTGGCGCTGGTAGACGACCTTGAAACCGCCCATGCTTATCACGTGACTTTATGTTATTATGAAATGCTGTTAAATGTGTGAGTTTGATGTTATAGCCTATTCCTTCACACGTAGATTAGTAGGATTGTTACATCTATCCAACGATAACACTTATTTGAGCAAAAAATTATATTCAAAATTATGTGGTAAGAGTCACAAAAGGTATATTTCATGCTGCTGTCCAAATACCCCAACATTGTCTGGAGCTGTTATTGAAATGCACGGGAGAGGGGTGAAGGGGGGGCATATTGATAATTTGATTCGCCTTGTATTGATTTTACACCTGTAGCAAATGGCATAGCTATAAGTTATATGGTTCTCCTAACACCTATACGTTTGTACACAATTTAATTTTATGTCAGCCATGTAATTAGAAGCGCTCAAGTGTTTACAGTTATAAACACCCAACAACAAAGATTGATATAAGTTACAAAAAAATCAACTAAACGTTTAAACAAAAGCATATCAGTTGCCTGTCTAAAGTATTATACCGATGTCTTGTATTGTATTCCCTAGACGTTTCTTTTGGGTTAAATGAAAGATAACGGAACTTCTTCAGAATAGTTGGTTTTTTTGGTTTTTTAATTATGCACAAAGCACACAAGGGCTATCTTTGCTCTGCCCACCACGGGTATCGAAACCCGGTTTCTAGCGTTGTAAGTCTGCAGACATACCGCTGTGCCACTGGGGGGCCTTCAGAATAGAATTTGATCTACATAGACGATTCTAAAAACCGAAAAAAAAAAATCCTCGACAATAGTAAAGATTCTGAGATCGGAGTTCAAATCGCAAACTTAATTAACTTGTGGTAATGTGCTTATGTTAGTAATCTAAATTCTTTTACGTCAATTGTTTTTAATTCTCTGTGTAGAGAAGTAGGCTTTAAGTATTAACAATTTTAATTGCCAATTATCTTATTAAATGTTTGATCTGATGATTTTAAAGGAAAGGAAAAAGATATAAACATACAAACAAATCCTTGTTTATTGTTCGTTTTAATTCTGGCACTTTATACTCTACACGTGAAAACTGAACATTTTAGCCACAAAATGTATTTATATTTTGTATTTTTGACAAAGATGGTAAGGCTATCTACCGCCATCCTTAATTTGAGCTACTGCCCAAAGATAAAACGGCCATTTAGCAGCATCCATCATCCACTCTAAGAGATTAGTTGTCACTCTTATAACGCTCCAACACTTAAAGAGCGTGATATTCTTTGTGACATCGCACCGATTCGAAACAAGTTCACCAGCTCCGAAATCTAGAGTTCTACCATAGAGTCAACCCTCATTCCAGCAACAAAATGACATGAAATAAAGACATTTTTCATATTTCCTACGAAATACAAATAATAGCTTATGTACAATAAATTTATTTATAATTAATATTTATTTTCAATTGAATAGAGAATAGGGAATATTGTTTCATAGAACACTGTATAGTAAACTAATGTATTATTTATATCGCAGTCTTAGGGTAAATTTAAATCTTAGCTGGTGAATTAAAAAGAAAATCCTTGCTTTTGGAATACATTAGAATTTGTAAATTTATTCTTTGCAAACTCTATTTTCAAACACAAAACTTCCGAAAACGAAACATTTATTTTGTCCCGCATTATCAGTTACTAAAACAATGTTTTGAACAGTTATTATATTATTTATATCAGTATATTTTTTTTTGGTACGTAAACTAACACATTTAGCCATATCTGAACAATTTGTGTATTAAATGATAATATTTTATTCTTACAAAAGTGTCTGTCGTATTCAAGATCACATGAAGTTAAATATTCCATATATCGGAAGCTCTTTCAATATGACAACATCACGTGATGCAAAGTAAAAATTTTGTCAGTGTCATGGTTAGTAGCTTATACTATCAACTTAATTAATTTATATCCTGCTGATCTCCTATAGGAAGTCCCGATAAGGGCTGTTTATGATGATAGATACACATGGGATGGTAAAACGAATTTTTTTAGTTGTGTAAACTATTACAGCAATTTCAAAATCAGAAAAAACATTTCATAACAATAAGTCAAATAAATCATTTGTACAAAGCTATTTTCAAAGATATGTCACTAACAGCAAGAGTAGGGGAATATAGGATAAGTATGGTTTGGTAGATGCTAGTCACAAAGCTACACAATGGGCTATCTGTACTCTGCCCACCGCTGGTATCGAAACAAGATTTTTAGCGTCATAAGCCTGCAGACTTATCGCTGAGCCTCTGGGGACAGGTTGGATAAAACGGTCACCTTAACTTTGAATGCGGTTTTCACCAATACAGATGAATTTCACGAAAAAAGCAAATTGTTTTAAAATGATCCCTTCTTATATTACAAATTCATTTCTAGTTAAAACAAAGACATAACACACACCTTTTATAGACATTGGAAAAATGCATTTCTTGTGGTTGAAAGCTTTTCTTAGAAGGCTGGATAAAACGGACCCTCAAGATGGGATAAAACTAGTGTTTATATATTCTGTACGTAAAGTATACATGATATACAAATCAACTTTCTAGACCGAAGCGCAACTTTTTTGCAGCAAAGGGACCTGAACCATGGAATTTCGAATCCACAGTTCAGCATGCTAACCACTAGACCACGGCCATCTCAGGACTAAATGACCTGCTGGTTTTAAAATATATTAATTCAACTGTCTATTATTCAACATTCATCTATGAAATTAAATAGAACTCGCTTACTTTAATAATTTTGTTCAGAAAAAATGTCAATAAGAATTAAGTTTACAGAATAAATAACACCGCTAAAATTTTTCAACATTTTCCTTATCTTTTAATCTGTGTATGTAAAGAAAACTGTAATACGCTAGCGTTTCTATTCTTCCTGGTAGATGGCTATGATGCTACTTACCATGCCAAAGCTTAAATCCAGTTTTTGCAAATGTTGGTTAATGTAAGTTCATAAGAATACATATTTAATTACTTATATTGATACTATATTTTAACAACCAGCCATAGAATAAGCAAGCTAAGTTTATAGAGAATGTCTAAGATTCCTAAAAACTTTTATTATAATATAAAGTTGTATGTTAAATTAATGGAAAAATTCATGTGCATCTTATCCTTGCGGATGTCTGGCATGACTTGGTGATTAGGGCGTTCAATTCGCATGCTGCATATCTTGGGATCGAACTCCTTCACTGAACATACTCGTCCTTTCATTCGTAGGAACGTTATATTGTTACTTTCAACCTCTCTGTTCGTTGGTAAAGAGTAGCCCAAGAGTTAGCGTTGGGTGGTGTTGACTGGCTGCCTTCCCTCTAGTCATCCACTGATAAATTAAGGACGGCTAGCGCAGATAAGTGTAGCTTTACGCGAAATTCAAAAATTGAAGCAGATTCAAACTTTGGAATGACTTGCGCAGATAACCCTTGAGTAGAATTGTGCGAGATTTAACAAATAAATTCCCTTACGAATCATGTCTATAATTCAAACGGTATAATTAACTATAAATATTTGTGTGTGTGCCTTAGTTTGGCTTCAAGAATTCGCATACAGAATAAGAATATCAAAACATAGGCAATAGAAAATACGATGATCTTATTAGAAACACGTTACGTTTTGCAGAGACAATAAAAGTTCCATTACTGTACATAAGAAAATAATAAAGCATCTTCTCTGTCATATAAGGTAATAGAAACACTGTAGGTTGTCTCATCCGATACTAAAATTGACAGTTTTCAGGCTAACGTGAAATAACAGGTTAGAAACATAGATCGGGTTTCCAATCGAAATTTATTTATCAAACCTCTAGCAACAGTATTGGAGCATCGACAATTTCACAGAAAGTTAGCGAGAATATAGTGTCAAAAGTTCTTTGTTTGGATGACGATTCGACTGAAAATACCGTTTTTACTGATCCAATTCTTTTAATTCCAAAGCAATGTTACTGCTGAAGCTTTTGACAAATCCAATAACTGTCGTCGTATCTTCTTAAAACCCTTAGATGAAATCCCAAATCCGATAACATAGACTTCAGAGTATACGAACGCTTTGCTCGAAGTTCTTAAAATTGATCTGATATAATAATTTCAATTTCCAAATACTACATTGGTAGTTAAACCAATATCACAAAACTGCATAGATGATCTTTTTATAAGCTCACACTTATCGTTTATTACATTAATTACATTTACTGTCATTTTTATAAAATCTCTGAGTGACGATTTGACGTAATGTCCTGACCAGTTTTGGTCTAGCTAAACATACCAACTTTTACAAATATTTTGGGAATATACCCTGTTCTAATTATAATGCTGTTTAGGTTGTTTCTTAACTGTTGTTTAAGCCATTAAGTTATTTTATTCAAAGAAATGGATGTCATCGCTACTCCTCTACCAAAAACAAGTTAAGCAGATAACAATTACATTACTTGTGGAATTATAAATGTATGTTTGTGTTACATTTTTCAAACTCTGATTGATATGGTTACATTAGAAAACTGATGTTGCTCTGATCCTATTTATTTGACAGCCAGCTTACCATCAAAATACGAATGTTAGATCTTTTTTTGCAACTCAGAAACATGTCTTCGTCTGCAGGTTCCTTGATTGTTAACAAGGGCTCTCCAACTGAGGAAAAATTCAAATTGTATTTTATAAGTTTGAAAGGTTTTTCTTGAGAAGCTGTAGGAAAGGACAATATTATATAATATATAACAGATCGACCAGTATATTGGCAGCTTATCTTTTCCACTCTCCACTCTAGTAGAGAGAGATACAGTAGGAAAAACAGCATATGCCACAGGACCAGGGAATGGGAAAGAGATAAAAAAAAAAGATAATAAATAGATGCATGAAGAATGAATACCGTTCGACTTAGTAACGCCGAGTATGCTTCGTGAAAAGTATAGCAGGTTGTTTGATATAATGTCACCGTTATATGGTGCCATTCAGCGAAACCATAGCAAGTTTCCCCCTTGGGTAGAATTTCTACAACAATCTATCATTTTCTGTACAGAGTAAGGACGTCTCAGTGGAACTTTGACCAAAATCTGTACAGTCTCTTCCAGTGATTATAGTACAAGAAGTTGAGTGAATGGATCTTTGGCTCATCCAAACAAATAACAAGAACTTGTATCTGTACTTCATCAAACAAAATAGAAGGGCACTTTACCCATATAATGGGGTCGAATGTTTGCTTCGCAGTTGGTGGACAAAAATTTGTGAAATACGAATGATATTCTATTAGTGCTAGCCAACTCTAGAAATTCCTCTGGTGTAAGCTTTTGTCATCCAGCAGCATCTGATCAAGTTTTGTTAAAGAATATACATAGGCGCGTGTGTGTGTGCATGCCTCATGCTTTTCTTTCTTTCTCTAGTACTGTAATGTATTTTATAGATCTTCCCGGATCAATTTCTTGGAGATCCTTCAACATCCAATTACCTGTTCACATGTGATGAATTTCTTTTATTTTACTTCCTACATTTTCATTACCTATAATTGCTTTCCTCTTTTGATTAGTGTCACTTTCCCGCTTATTCTAGTATCGTTGTCGTATTTTCTGACGGTGTTTCATATTGCGCAACATTAGTCAGTAAAGTTTTTTTTCTAACGTTTATTTAGTTTCTAAATAACACTTTTCTTTGATAGTTTAGTTTTTATTATTATTTTGCATTCCTATATGCTTATTTAATTCAATATTTACTTGATTATAAATGATATCTCACTTGGTATATAATTTGCTCTTATACATCAAATTGGAACGAACTTATGAAGCACAACTGTAATAGATCCCTTTATGAATTTTTGTTTCTATAATCGAATAATAATAATACAAATAATTTAATTCTTACAAAAAATGAACATACGCGTAAGAAAAACTATTTACTTATATGTCTATTCACGCTTAAAATATCTCATTAGGATATTCGGATTTTTATGTAGAGAATAACTTACTGTATAAAATGTGTGCAATTTCAAAATTTCTAAGCTCTAACTTAAATTTTTCTTTTGTATTTATTTTATGAAACTTTTCCTTTTTTTTACACGATATTTTCAATAACAACGACTTTAAACCATGCACGTGTTTATAGCATCTTGAGTTCTACTGCTCCTCAGCAAGATAATGGGATGCATGAATGTAGCGAGAGCTTTATGCTAAACAAGGTTATAGAAATGAACAAGTAAGAAAATTTGCGATTATATTTTCTCCAGCTTCGCTCTACCGGAAGATATTAGTCTCCTTCTTGTTTTAGCTTACAAAAAACATTAGCATACAAATGGCTGCTTTCGTTACTTTCTAATAAACCTTCCATACTTTGCCTTATTTGTGCTGGCGACATTAATAAAAAACAAAAAAAACGGATTTACCATCAGAAGAATTCGGAACAGCCCGAAAAATACTAAAGCAGATTTTTTGTCTATTTTTTTATATTCTGATTATATACGGGCTACAGCACTAATTCCCTCTGATATACAACTGCATTTCTATACAAAAATACAACATTTTGTTGTTGTTGTTTTTGTTTAAATTGAGCACCGAGAGAGCAAGTTATTAACAAGGTTTTCACAGTGTTAGAACAAGTCGTTGACCTGGAGTATCTAATGCATTGTCTGATATACCGACGATTTTTCATGAATACAAATGTCTGTGACAAAGCCCTTGAAACAACAAAATGCTTAGTAACGGTGGCGCTATAGCTAAATATGAGATAAACAAGGCTCGTGAAATTATTTCACAGTCGTATATCACATCATTGACTTGCTTCTTTTGGTCTAAAATAACTACTTAGACTAGAAATAATCTAGTAAACGTTTTTTTACATTTGTAGACTATTCTTATTGGCTTATCTTCCACGTTTAAAAGGAACACTACTTTAAGTTATGTTTTTCAGTCTTCACTCTTACTTATGTATGTCTGATACCTAGAAGATAAGCATACGAAAAAGAACGCTTCCCAATGACTCAGTTATGTGAACGTATAACGCTAATAATCGTGTTTCGATACCCGTGATGGGCTAACTATGTTATGCCCGTTGTGTAGCCTTATGCTTAACAACAAACACACAGACCAAATAGAACGACAATTTTTCCTAATTCTGGATATAGAACAGAATAATATAAGGAATACAGCCTCAAACTTAGGAACTCTCCTCTTTTTTTAATTGTATATCATCATCTTTGCAGTGAACCTCACATGAATATTCTCAGTAACGTTATCTAAAGTTGCACTATTTAAGTAGATAACAAATGTGATTTATAAAACACGGAATAATTACAGTTTACTTGTTGAGTCATTGGTTGTGCATGTTTAATACAGATGACGAGGTTTACGAGTCATCACCAGTGTGGTAACTGCTTCTTAACCTTTACGAATTTCTTGCGTAAGATGTGAATTAAAGTCAAGTTATCATCAATCACAATCTAACTGTATAATTAATAGGAATAAAGTCTGTATGGCTATGCTACTTATTCATACTGTTATCAAAAGAGTTCAAAAATAGATAATTATTGTGACATAGTTCATAAATCACAAACTATTTTATTCTCACTCTTAGAAAGATCAATTAAATCACATTCAAGTATGCAAGACGTTTTAGTTCGTTATTGACAGACTTACAAATTATTCTTTTTTTTTTCAGTGATGGATTAATTACCTATTAGCTTTTCCATTAAATATTTCATTTTAGTATAACTTCCACCAATCACATTGTAACCACTGCGTTATACAAATAATTATTATGCATACGTAAAAACTCTACAATATTCACTTATAACAATACTTATTGGTATTTTCATCATTATATCATTATTTGTATAACAATACTTATTGGTATTTTCATCATTGTATCTTTATTTGTATAACAATACTTATTGGTATTTTCATCATTGTATCTTTATTTGTATAACAATACTTATTGGTATTTTCATCATCGTATCTCTATTTGTCTTGGCATTCTCTTCCATAATGAGTTTGCTCCTTCATCATTCTTATCATCAGTAGGTCAAAATCATTAACATTTTCAGGAACAATATTCATAGATCATTTTACACTTAGCTCATTTATCTAGATGTATACTTATCCAAACACATTTCTAGTCAAAAGCGAATTAAATTATCATATCAATTTTCGTCATAGTTTTTGTCTGAATTGATTTGGTACTACTATCGAAAAAATATGTTTAGACAGTAAACGTTATTAAAGTTAAGTTTAAAATCACATCATAATCAAACATTAGGTCAGGGATTAGGCCTTAGGTCTTATCTAGAAAAAGGTTTGGTTGTTATGAATTTCGCGTAAAGCTACACGAGGGCTATCTGCACAAGCCGTCCCTATGTTAGCAGTGTAAAACTAGATGGAAAGCAGCTAGTCATCACCACCCACCACTAATTCTTGGGCTACTCTTTTTATCAACGAATAGTGAGATTGACTGTCACATTATAACGCCCCACGACTGAAAGGGCGAGCATGTTTGGTGGGATGGGGATTCGAACCCGCGACCCGCAGATTGCGAGTCGAGCACCCTAACCACCTGGACCTTGTTGTATTAAACTTGAATAATTTTATTTACTTTCGAACATGCCCCCCCCCCAGTGTCACAGCGGTATGTGGTGGGCAGAGCACAGATAGCCCATTGTGTAGTTTTGTGCTTAACTTCAAAGAAACAAATTTTCGTAGAAAATTGCAATTGAGTGTATTAACGGCGACTCGAACCAATATTTATTTTGTACCGTTGAAACGTATGTAAACGTTCAGAGACATTTATTAATGTATTCTATGACAAAAACACCCATGAGATGATGTCGTAAAACTCTAAATAAAATGATAGTGTAAAAGCCTCTTCGCCACGAATAAGTGTATATTGGGTTCATTTAATGTGCCAAGATCTTAGATAAATTTATAGGCTTGATATCTTGCCAAAGAATTTTAGGTTCAGCAAAATAATACTTTTTTATCCGAAGCAGAAAACAAAATAACTTCCCTTTTTTGTGTGTTTTAGTTATTTATTTTGGTGTTGTTGTGGGGGGCTTCAGCAAGTTTAGCTTCAAGTCGTCGAATGCATGGTTGACTTGTGTAATATAACAATAGTTCGACAGAAGCTATCTTGTGTACCACACCTGCTTGTTATTTCAGTACAAAAATATTTATCTGAAGGTACAAACTACTTTGATATTTTAAAATTTGCTTCGGTGAGAATTTCATGTGTGAGATAATATTTGTAAGTCGATGACTTGATTCTGTGTTTCTGCGCGTTTACGTTTTCTTTTTTTTTCAATTCGACCACTTACAAAGCTGAAAGGATATTCTTTTAATTTCAAAGCCTCATTTTTGTGGTTGGTTATGTCTGCAATGACATACTTGCAGCTAACAGGAGCAACGTGTGTATACAGTAAAATATGTTTAAAATTTTTATTGTATTTTCTTGATTCGTGAACACAAAACTGCAGTAACATTACAACCTTCAACGAAAACAATAGCACCGACATATCAGAGTGCAATATGAACAGTAACAGGAGTAACCACATATGTTTTTCTTGACATGAAAAGCATGAGAAAATTGGAAAACGTACCAAATAAAGTGAAAGGCAAACCTGATTTCTAAAACAATATTTTCTTTTCCTAGGATAACTTACTGGTATTTTTATTTCAGTCTGAGCCAGCGCTGAGACTATATTAACCTCTAATACTTTCGGTCTAAAGTAATAGACATCCAACAAGACGTTAAGAAGAGGTAACATAGGAAGCTGTCTAACGCTTCAAGTACAAGCGTGAGTAAGAGCGCAGCTTTAATTTTTACCTAGGACGTTAGCTAAGTTATCGCCGGCCCGGCATCCACTACAGACATATTTATTCACTTTGAGGAAAACCTGAACATCTATCTTTCTTTTCTAATAAATATCTACTTGCTGAAAAATTTCGAGCCAATTAACTTTTTGTTACTTGTCTGACAATAGGCCTGGCTGTCCAGTTTTCGCTTTCAATAAAAGTTCGAGCCAATTAACTTTTTGTTACTTGTCCGACAATAGGCCTGGCTGTCCAGTTTTCGCTTTCAATAAAAGTTCGAGCCAATTAACTTTTTGTTACTTGTCCGACAATAGGCCTGGCTGTCCAGTTTTCGCTTTCAATAAAA
>NW_013665700.1:1166108-1186335 GCF_000517525.1 Limulus polyphemus | reverse complement strand
TAGGCCTGGCTGTCCAGTTTTCGCTTTCAATAAAAGTTCGAGCCAATTAACTTTTTGTTACTTGTCCGACAATAGGCCTGGCTGTCCAGTTTTCGCTTTCAATAAAAGTTCGAGCCAATTAACTTTTTGTTACTTGTCCGACAATAGGCCTGGCTGTCCAGTTTTCGCTTTCAATAAAACTTCTCAACTTGAAATGATCTTATCACTAATGTATAATACCAAACACTTATATATATATCTGCTTCCTTAATCAATCCTCCATATAAAATGGGATGATCAGAAATACTAAGGTACAGGGGACGAAACTTATTGTTATGAATCGTCTTTAAAATCTTCGCATTTGTGTTATCCTAATAATTTATGATGTGTCCTCCTTTAGAGAATGTTGGTTTTAACAAATCGGCTCAGTCGAGAGGAACAACGCATGAAACACTTTTTGGAAAATGACTAGTATAATAAGCTTTCCCTTTTCACGTTTTACTTCTCTTCTAAAGCACTCCAAGTTTCCGACAGTAAACTAATAAAGAGTTGTTTTCTATTGAAAAGAACATCAGTATAACAAAATATAATGGACGGAATGCCTGACTGCTTCGATTTATAAAGATCTTAATACGTCTACAGTTCCGTGCTTGGGCCTAATAAACTCTGTCTTGATCGTAAAAGTTAATATTAAAGAGTTTATTCAGGCGATGCAGGAATAATAGTCCAGCTTCTACATTTTTTGTGAGTTACTAAGTTTTAATGTATCCGACGAAAGATCCTAAATCACCGTTTACTTGCTCCACATACCTTGAAATGTATATCCTGTCATTGAAGGTGTGCAAGTCGTATAAAACACCCTTTTTAACAGATATTTTCAAAAGGTAGAAAACATTATATAGGACTGACAAGGCATCCGAATATTCTTGGGTTACATCAACAGTAGATGTTTATAACTTATTTTCAAAAGTAATGATGTCATTTTTCCTTGAATGTATTTAGATGAATAATTTCCTGGATCGTTTTACAGCAACGTTTTTACAAATACTCTGACCATCTTTATAATAGCATAGAAATACAACCATGAAACATAAATTTATGCACTTTTCTTAAAAATGAAATAACTGCAAAGTAACACACGGCAAATCAACCCCTGTACATTTGCTAAAGAAGAATTGAAGTACGACAACAAGACAGTGGAAGACATTATACCAATTTGTTATAACCCAAAAAACTGTCTTCATACAAACAAAAATCACCATTGATTGGAGATCCTGTTTGCTTCTACACGAATGTTGATGTTCGATGTGATATTAACTGGTCTGAATGGGTGAAATTGAGTTACTGATGTTCGATGTGATATTAACTGGTCTGAATGGGCGAAGTTGAGTTACTGATGTTTGATGTGATATTAACTGGTCTGAATGGACGAAGTTGAGTTACTGATGTTCGATGTGAAATTAACTGGTCTGAATGGGCGAAGTTGAGTTACTGATGTTCGATGTGATATTAACTGGTCTAAATGGGCGAAGTTGAGTTACTGATGTTCGATGTGATATGAATGTGTGAAATTGAGTTACTGAGAAATCTAAAAATCAGTGATAGCTGGTTTCAAGTCAGTTAATGGAGCATGTACTACATTTTATGTATATAAGCGTTATCATTAATTTTGTCCACTACAAGAGATTAATAAAACCTATTAATTTCTGTGTTCTAAATCGATTGTTTTATTTCTTCCTTTCTAAAAAATAATATATATTTACTCTTGGAAAAAGGACATACCTTATGAAAAGTTATATTAACAACTCATACGTTTTTTTTTTTTACCCTCAATAATAGTAATCTATTGGAGGCTAAACTTCTTTTACTGTAAACTAGAAAGTAACATTGGTAGCGAACAAGTACATTTACAAGTCTATCGATGAAAACAAAACACAGTGAAGTATCCACAAAAGTTCTGCGGTTTGGGGGACAAGAAGGAGGTGATCAATGGAACCTGCCAGCAGCAGATACAGACCGAGAGGATCTTTACCATTTCAAGGAACAGATGCGTCAAAAGCAGGCTGCCAAAAGCTACCGAAGCTTCTACTCCGGTAATTAAGTAGTCAAAGCTGTGACAAATTACCTCCAGAGAAGAAGACTGTGTGGACTGACTTATCACCTTACTTGATATGGATGAACATGATTTTCCTTACTTTAAAGACAGCCATTACTGCGAAGTTTTTCTTCTCTATAAAACAAGATAAAAAATAGCTCGTACGAGATGAGGTTTTTTGTAAAAAAAAATGATAATTTCTTGCGTCAGCCCTAAATAGATTTTTTGTGAAAATTAATGTTAAACATAAATCAAGAAAGTATTATTATTATTATTTTTGTCTGGAGATTGAGCTTTGAAAGTTACCAAGTAAAATCTTATCCTTTTGCAGACCCTATTCGCCCCACTACTTGGTTATCTAATTCACAGTTATATAATTGATATACAAGTTTTTGTTTAGCTCAGTAATTATTGAATATTTTAATTACGTATTTACATTTGTTTGTTTGGTGTAAAGTACAATGAGTTGTCTGTGCTCTGTCCACCACGGGTATCAAAACCCGAATTTTAGCGTTATAAACCTACTGAATTACCGCTAACCCACTGGGGGAAAGTATGTAAGAGCAAGCATATTTGTCTCCTTTACAACTATTATAAGAAATCCTAAAACCTTAATAAATTTAATCAGAATGTTAAAGCATTTTTAGGCCACACATGTATTGCGGTTTCCATATTGAATACTTGCAATATTCTACTTAAGACTTTCAAATTAGTAATAAAAGTTCAATAAAGATATACTTGATTCATATTTACTGTGTGTTACAAACGTAATGGAGTTTTAAGTTTGGTAAATAATGATTTTTCAGTGTATGACAAATGACTTTTCTCTGTCTCTAGAGTATACCCAAAATCATAATAACAGAATTTCGGCCATATAAATATGCAAACTTATTCTCTTTACAACAAAACAGAGAAGCACGATTCAGAAACAGAACTGCCACTCTTTCGCAGTTGAAACACAGCGCAATATTCTAAGGTTCTGTTATAACTGAATAGAAAGAGCAACTTAAAAATACGTAAGATAAAAATATAGATCTATATATATATATATTGGAATTTTAATCTTAAAACTGCTTATAAACTCTATTGTGGATAACGAAGAACACCGTACATTATATAGAGTTCTACACCTAAAAAAAAAGGGATAATTTTAAAAATTTGTGCTTTTTGCTTTACGTTAATTTCGAAGTATAAAATTATAAAGCTTTTGTTTGTCCACATATAATAAATATATGACATAACTATTGTTTAAATTTCAAAAACATCTAAAATGAGACAGAAACAATATATCGTTTAAAAACGTTTCCCCACTGTTAAGGTGGCATCATCACGCTGTTTCTAAATGATATATATTTTTTCTGTTCCATTTCAGCTGTTTTTGAATTTTAAATTTTGTAAAGTGTGGGATACCTCCAACATTTATATCAGTATTGTTTTTAACTGTCCAACTTTACATTGTATGGCAAAAGTGGACATGAAAATCATTGCACAGGTGGCTATGGTGTGGCACAAAAGGTGGAACACCAAAATATTATCCATGTCTTGTATTAGCCACAATAAACCCACAAAAACTAAAACATGTATCTACAGCAGCAAAAAGGGACAAAATAATTAACTGATACGTTCAAATTTTATATATCAACTGTAGAAAATCTAAAATTTAAATCAATTTTCCTTTTAGTTAGGCGCGGCATAGGCAGGTGGTTAGGGCGCTTGAGTCGCAATCTGAGGGTCGCGGGTTCGAATGCCCGTCCCACCAAACACGTTCGCTCTTACAGCCGTGGAGGCGTTATAATGTGTCAGTAAGTCCCATTATTCTTAAGTAAAAGAGTAGTCCAAGAGTTGGGTGGTGGGTGGTGTTGACTAGCTGCCTTTCCTCTAGTCTTTCACTGCTGAATTAGGGACGGCTGCCTGGAGAAGAGATGGGAATAATCAGGTAAAATCTATCCAAGAATCATCGATGCTCCATTAGCATCTAAAGTGCTCCACCAATCGTATGCCCCATTAGCATCTAAAGTGCTCCACCAATCGTAAGCGGCTTTAGGACTCAAATAAAATAACAATTGCTAGATCATGAAATTGAAACATGCTTATTATGAACACTATAGCATTTAAAGTCGCAAGAATCCCTTATGCTTAGATTGGTCGTTGAAACATGCTTATTATGAACACTATAAAGTCACAAGAATCCCTTATGCTTGGGTTGGTCGTGCCCTAGTGGTTAGAGTGTTCGGATTGTTAACTCGAGGTTCTATGATAATTAAAGAAAAACGAACTGCACTTTGAGGCCTTGGGTGCGCTGTGAGAGTGACGACCAATCCCACCACTCTGTTAGATAAGAGCAGCCCAAGAGTTCTTGGTGGGTGCTAATCGCTAGCTGCTTTCTCTATCAGTCTAAAACTAGGGACTGCTAAGCGCTTTTTTGTGTAGCTTTTCGCCAAAACTCTTAAACAAACAAACACATCTTTATATGTGTTAGAATAGTTTGCTTTTACATTATGCTTATGTTTAGTTAAAAGAAAATATTCCCAGAAGGTATAACTTATATTTTGTTTTAGAACCGGTAATCACGTTAAGACTTAGCCTTAAGTCACGTTAAGACTTAGTCATTAAATAACAAGAATTAAGTGAAAGATTCATGATTCTAGTAATGTAACGTAGAAAATTCTCGATGTTGTAGAAGGCTTGTTGTTGAAATTACTCTTAAAAAATACAGTAACGTTACCAATAAAAAGCAAACAAACGAGAGAAACAATTGTAACATTTGCAAGTTTGTAGGTTTCGATTCGTAGAAATACTTCATAAGTTATCACAACTACCTGAAATGCTCATGAAATGTTAAAGCGGATGTTTAAACTATTCTCATAATGGTTATCTCATCTCAATTTAGCATAGTTTTCATCATTAATGACAAGGAAACCCCATTACTTGCTGATACTGCAGCTCGCATTAACGAGCGCCAAAGCAAACAAGCTGTCATTAAGAAACCTGAACAAAGCTGGAGCCTGGCAGAGAGCTCGGCAGGTGCTCGTAAAGCAATAGTTTTAATCAGCCACGCTAGTGAAGTCCAGGATCACAGCCAGCGTAGCAATCTTTCGGTAGTAAAAAATGATGCGTAAAGCAGCGAAGGGTTTGTTGTGAAACTGATGGTGCAATTAGGCTCCAGTTTGATAATAACGCGGAAAGGCTGGCAACAGTAATACTACTTAAATCTCCACAGTAAAATTTAATATCGAGTGTGTAATGAAACAGTTTAGGGTAGCCTACTGTTAAACACTTTCTATTCGCGTCCAAATTAACCGAGATAACAAGGTACATCCAAGTTTCATTACATCCGTCTATGACAACAGACACTGTTTTAATAAAATATATTGAAATTACTATAACGGATTTGGACAAAATACTGGCTGAATATGGTTTTTGCTGAGTTATTAATTACTTTTGACTTTAGAGTTCGCCATCATTACCAACTGAAAAAAAAAGCAAATGATGTATTTCAAAATCTTTGGGAATAGGGTTTTTAATTATATTTTTTATTAATTAATAGCCCCCCAGTGGCACAGCGGTATGTCTGCGGACTTACAACGCTAGAAACCGGGTTTCGATACCCGTGGTGGGCAGAGCACAGATAGCCCTTGTGTAGCTTTGTGCATAATTAAAAACAAACAAACAAACAATTAATTAATAGTTCTCATAAAAATACATAATTATTATTTTATGTAAACCTATGGTTTTTAAAATCAATCTAAATTAATTCAAAAAATTACATTATCATAAGCTTAAAATAATAATTTGTAGTTTTTCCGAGTTTCATTCAGTATCACGGTAAAAATATAGTGTTACTGCTAATCCATGCTCTTATTCTTAATTTGTATAAATTGTTTAATTACATAAAATATTAGTTTTAATTAATACAATATTACTTTCATGTCTTCAGTTTTGCTATTTATTGAAACCTGTTTTGCATGGTCTCGTGGCTAGAACGCTCGACTCAAAAATACAAGTTAGCGAGTTCACAACCGCACATGATCGACCTTTCAGCCACTAGGGCGTTATAATGTGATCAATCAATCCCACTACTCGAAGGTGGTGGGTGGTATTAACTAGCTGCCTTTTTTCTAGTCCGTCACTTCAAAATTAGGAACGGCTAGTGCAAATAACCTTCGTATAGCTTTTCGCGAAATTCAACAAACTTTTCTTGCGTATTAAAACATAAGGCTAGTCGAGCTTATCATATACACATTTTATTGGATATGATAATGTTTTTAATACACTGAAAATTATCAATGCAAATAAAGTAATGGTAAGATTTAGGCCAGTGAAAGGTTCATTGAAAGTGTACTTTCATAAATTGTGTACATTATATTAAAACGATTTTGAATATGCAAATTCGAAAATCACATGACCACCACAGCTAACATATTTCAGAAATACTTTGACATTGTTTGACTATTCTTTGGTGATTACTGAAAACTGGTCGATTTGGGAAGGATGTGTAACAGCCCTTTCCAATGCAAAATATTCCCATACTTAGATTATGAAAGATGTGTTCAGACTAGAGTATTCCTGACACATTAGAAAACAGAGGAATATGGATAAACCTGAGATACTAGAACCATCCAAAAAGAGACCTTCATTAAGTCGTACCTTAGCCGTAGTAAGCAAAGTGTGACGCATTGTTTGTTTGTAATTAAGCACAAAGCTACAAATGGGCTATCTGTGCTCTGCCCACCACGGTATCGAAACCCGGTTTCTAGCGTGTTATGTCCGCAGACATACCTCTGTACCACGGGGGGCAGAGTATTGTTACAGATGAGAATCCATGAACACAAAAGTCAGCGTCAATAGTCATACAAGTACCCCAAACAGAAGTATATAACATAATCAAGAAGAATCTCCATCTGTAAAAAGAATACAAGTCAGGTGTACACAAGTTTATTCGACAACATATCAGTTTAAGTGTCGCATACATGAAGCAGCTGAAAAATGAAATTGATGTTCATGCTATCCCATATGAAAACATACAGGGCTATTGTCAAGATGCACGGTCGTTAAGTAGATATGACCAGATGTAGCAGCATGAGCTGTAACGACGTGGTATGGCTCCAAAATCATGTTAATATAATATACTCAACTTCTGTATAATATTGGGCATTGAGTATTATTAGCAAATTACAGTAATATATAGCATGAAATGAGAGTGTTTAAAGTCTGAACTAGAATGAAATTTTCCAATCATTCTAGTTACGAAGCCAAAAGAAGGTTTATCATGTACTAATCATCTAGTCGTGCATACTCTCTGAAAGGAAGGTTTATCATGTACTAATCGTCTAGACGTGCATACTCTCTGAAAGGAAGATTTATCATGTACTAATCATCTAGACGTGCATACTCTCTGAAAGGAAGATTTATCATGTACTAATCATCTAGGCGTGCATACTCTCTGAAAGGAAGATTTATCATGTACTAATCATCTAGACGTGCATACTCTCTGAAAGAAAGGTTTTATCATGTACTAATCATCTAGGCGTGCATACTCTCTCAATGAACTAGATTAGTTCTTTCCTCTCAACCCAAATGCGAAGCCAACAAAGGAAAAATATATATTGTATACTTATTACCAGATGTCCACATCTTTTTTGAATATTTTTCAAAATTATTGCCTGTTTTTGAGCGTTTATAGAACAATAACGTTATTTCTGGGTAAAGTATAAAGGAACTAAAAACAAGAGGAAAGCAAATTTGGAAAATAATATTAATTTTTTTTCTATCACGTAAGAATGTTTTACAAATAGGGAAGAAGACAAAAACTCTTACTTAGATCAAATTAGTATTTCGTTTACCACAATGAACATTTTTATTATTATAGTTGTTAATGAAAATACAAACAAACTGAAGAAAAGGGAAGAACATTGATGTCAAACGAATATGCATCCTCATTCATCCTGTGAAATCTACGTCTTTTAGTCTCAAAACTACGTGTGGTGGTCTTTCTTTTATGTATTGCGTTATGATGTTTTCTGAAAAATCTTTACGTGATGGAGAAAATTTGATATCATTTTCGGATTCGGCGTACAGGAATTACTGTAGAACATGTAAAAAAATATCAAGACATTAAAACCATCGCAGGCCTGTGTAATTATCGACTGTACTTTCTTAGTGACTTTTAGAGAAGATCTGAGACTAAGTCCAAATACAAAACGTAAATGGTTGATTCCATGAATCTGAACAATTTCAAAAAGGAAAAAAAAAAATAGTAGTACTTTTCCGAAAATTTGTTATTTCTAAATATTTTATTACGCTCGAGTACACAGGCAATGAAGCTTCCCGTGCATGACTAAAACCAGCCTAAAAACATTACGAAAACATAAACTCTCTCTTAAAACCGACAAAATCAACTATCGAAAGATAAAGTAACGTTAATCCAGTCAAAGAGCTGCATACTGTACTTTGTTAATTTTTGTATTTTCTATGAGTAATCCCATATTGCTATAAGAGAGCCGCTAACATACTATAATTCCACCTATGAAGTCGTTTAGCTTCTCATAAAAACTAAAAACAAATCATCAGAAATCTGCATTCTAATTTGCATTCCAAATAAAACTGCATTTTGTATTACCTTTACTTTGTAACTGGGAAATATGATGTGTAATATTTGAAATATATCAACAAGTACAAGTGGATTATTTGAAATATCTAGCTTTTTAATATCACAAGTTTTCGTCTAATAAAAACACCCGGAGACAAAATAATTTTAAAAGGTTAGGTATAACCTTTATTGTGAAACGTTTTCAGTTTCATCAATGAAAGAATATGAAAAAAACGGAGTAATGATTGCAGAGGGAGATGAGAGTTCTGAGACTTCACTTGATAAGCAGTAGCGTTTTTTGAGTTAACTTTATGTAATATTTTCCACAAATTGTCATGTTCTATTTGTTCGAAGCGATTTAAATAAATCATTATACTGAAACCTAATACATGCCAGCCTCACAAAGAAACGATATAACAAAGAAATAATGTTATCTAGCACGAATTTTTGTATAGCAGTTACAGAACGTCTAGAAAATATAAATATCTGACTATGAAATATCAAAGAAAAGAATTCCTGTATATCGAGAAGAACATAAAGTACAGAATTTGAAGACGAGTACCTACACCTTTATCAATACATTGTGAAGAACTTCCAAAGAGCGGTAAAACTAAAAAATACATCTAGGAAGATTCTGTGCGGTGGTTCTTTATTGGAAAGACTTATCTACCTCACCAGGATCTCTCTTTCTTATTTCTTATAGATAGCTGACAAGACATATGAATCAATTGAAGGAGCAGGTGCTGAAGAAATCTTCGAAGCACTTATCTGAAAATATGGAAAACAATTTTTTGGGTCAAAATAAAAAAAAATGGTTTAAGGTCTGATGTAAAATATGTCTTATTACAAACGTCTGGCAAACAATACCAATACTTACAAAGAAAAAAAAATGATGCAGTATACGAAGTTCGAATAACAGACGTAATATGATAACATGTTATATTGTGACTGCTTTATGAGAACAACGTGAACATAGATTATTTTAAAACTACGCTAATAGGTAAATAATATATTTCAATGATTTTATTAGCTGTGAATAAAAATACAATAAGCACCCGATGCACATTGAACGATTTCAGAATTGCTAGCAAAAATAGTTTGCTTGTTTGAAGTTAAGCACAAAGCTGCACAATACAATGGGCTATCTGTGCTCTGCCCACCACTGGTATCGAAACCCGGTTTCTAGCGTTGTAAGTCCGCAGACATACCGCTGTGCCACTGGATGGGGGCATATATTTTTAGCATTATAAACAAGTTAATCAGCGGTTATGATTTGTTTGAAGTTAAGCACAAAGCTACACAATGGGCTATCTGGGCTCTGCCCACCACGGGTATCGAAACCCGGTTTCTAGCGTTGTAAGTGCGCAGACATACCGCTGTGCCACTGGATGGGCAGCGGTTATGGAAAGAAAGGGAGTTAAAGTAGCTTTTTTATATACTTTATTTAAAAATAGCATTTGTAAAATATATGCGGTATATTTACGACAGCATAAATATTTATTTAGGAACTATTGTAAAATTACTAAATTCCAGTACGAAATAGCGGATCATTTACATAAATGTCAGCAACTTGCTTACGAATATCAATAAATTGTTTGTTTATTTTGTTGTTTAACACAAGGCCACACGATGGGCTATCTTTTCTCTACCTACTGCTGATATCGAAACCAGAATTCAATAATTAATATTCAAGGCCGGTAATACATATATAGTGGAATATCTATTAAAGAATTATGATTTATAATAATGTACTTCGTCCGACCGGATGTATATAACTTAGTTTTAATGGAATATATAACATGAATCTTTTATCACCTATAACCGAAATTGTGCGCATGCACGTACAACAGATTTAAACAACTAATAATTAATAATTTATGGCAAGTATGGAAATACATTCAAATAACACAAGCTTGTGAATTTAAGCTTCACAAAAATTGTTTTGGTTTTAATTCAGCTACGCAGATTTCGAAAATAATATTAATTTTTTTCTATCACGTAAGGATTTTTTACAAATCGGGAAGAAGAAAAAATACTCTTACTTAGATCAAATTATTATTTCGTTTACCACAATTAACATTTTTTATTATTATGTTTGTTAACAAAAGTACGAACAAACTGAAGAAAAGGGAAGAACATTGATGTAACGAATATACATCTTCATTCATCCTGATTATTTTTGTGAAATCTACGCTTTTAGTCTCAAAACTACGTGTTGTGATCTTTCTTTTATGCATTGTGTAATGACGTTTTGTGAAAAATCTGTACATATCGAGAAATATGGATATCATTTTCGGATTCAGCGTACAGGAATTACTGTAGAACATGTAAAAATTTCATGACAGCAAAACAATCGCAGGCCTTTTTCTACTGCCGCTAACATAATATTCTGACTTTCCACTGTAAGAGGATACCTCAAAATTCCATGTGAAACTGGCTGTCGCTATGACAACAGTCTGGCCTCACTGCGTTACAATCTTCATAACATCTTATAAGGTTTATTGTTCGATTATAATCCAATATCACTATTTTTATTACATAAAAGATTTGTTTCTAACTTAATATGAACTAGGGGGATAATTTGATTTGAATCAACAATATTTAAGGCCGGTTTAAAGCGGCGCTGATATTCATTTCAGATATGCCCAAATTGGTTGAAATCATGTGATTGTTTTGGTCAATGAAGATTACCGATTACATAATGTTGCATCATTGTCATAGATGAGTCCCCCTTCACATCAAGGTGGAAAAGGAATACTGTGGAGTGGCAACAACGCTTAGATACAATCTTAATATTGTTTTACCTTTTTAAAGCAACGCAGAAAATATAACGCATCACCTTCCCATGAAACGTCTCCTAAAGGCTTTACACCACCTTCAACAGCTTGAACTGTTGGAAAATCACGAGCTGAAGCAAATGCCGCAAGTATTTTTATCCAAATTGCAACTAAACTGTACTATAGAAAAGAGTGGAGTGCGACTCATTGGTATACATAATATACTCCCAGTCATTCACTTTCCATAGTTTGTTATATAAGCACCATGAAAACTATACCTTCTTTTTTTACATATGAGATAAGCAGTGTATGAACTCATTATTGTCTACCATATGGTAGGTTTTTAATGTCCTTCGCCTGGCACAGTTGTGGATAGTTGAAATCTGATCACTGTTGAAGGAATTGGGTACTTGAAAAATGATATGATTTCTGATGTTGGATCTGTTTATAAACCCGTCTTTTTTCTTGGTCTGCCATGTCATATATTCAGTTATGACCTTGACGACAGATATCTTTGAACAGCTAGTCAAAGAAACCATTTTTGATAAAAATAATTCTGCTAAACGTACACTTATTAAACTAATTAAAGAAAGAGATTTAGCACATAACAGAAGAGACGATGGATTCAGCAAACAAGATTGAACTGAATTAACGAGGCACAAGTGAACAATAAAACAATATAATCTTTATTAAACTTAAAATTGGATCAAACTTAAACTTATTTAAAATGAAGAAATTTTATTATATATATACAGATAATCAAGCTCAAGTACGACACTCATGAAAGATGGGGTAAGGCTCACTCAAAATGTATATGTATCATACCAGCAAAACTGGTGAGATTAAAGTCGATGAGTTTAACCTGAATACATTATTTCTTCACTCACATTATATCCGTTATTCAAGGTTTGGGAACATTAACCACTTCTCACTGCCTCGAGCGAATTGTTTGTTTGTTGAATTTCTCGCAAAGTTACTCGAGGGCTATTTGTGCTAGCCGTCCCTAATTTTAAAGTGATAGACCAGAGGGAAGGCAGATAGTCAACACCAACCACCGTTAGCCTTTGGAGTACTCCTTTACTAACGAGTAGTGGGGTTGACCGTCACATTATAATGCCCCCACGGCTGAAAGGGCGATCATTTACGGTGATGAGATTCAAAACCGCGGCCCGCTGATTGCGAGTCGAGTACTCTAACCACTAAGCCGCCTCGAATGAACGTCCCAGGATATGTTGGTTTGGAAGAAGATATACTGAGACAGCAGTAGGCATATGCTGTAAAAACCTTAAGAAAGCTTTTCACATATCTATGGCATACATGTTCTTTTAACAGGATCAGAAACTTTCAAAAGCTTCTTGCATCTATATCTATCGACTAATAGATGGTGAAGTTATACTGATATGATTGCGATATCAACTGTCATCTATCATGTCACTTTGACAGTCCGAGTGATTCTTGCTCGAAACCATTATATAGTAACTGTATCTCTGTATTTATAGAACTTATACAATAATCTGATACACCACATGTTTAGTTTATTTTGTATATGCAAACGTATATGTGGAGGTTCTAATACAGTAGCTAGATCAGTTAATTATCTGTTTATTAGAATATCGGGGTGGTCTTTCGATCCCCTGTCTAGCTACGCCCCTGCTTTGGGAGCGCACACTAATATCAAGGAGATGATGAATGATTTTAGCTTATATTTACAAACTAGCTTCAAGACTGCACATTAGTAATGAGAAAAGGAATATACTATAATACTGCATTTTAATATTTCAGCTTTCTTTTTATTAGTGTTAATATTACACATTAGTGTAAGGCATTTATTCTTATCGAAACATATTGTTTTTAAAGCCTAGTGGTCATCTTGCTAGACTGCGGACTCTAAATTTCGAGGTTTCAGTTGTGATATGCCCTTGAACATAGCCCGTATGTTTCGCTGTGGCGAGAGAGAGTGTTTATAAATGGTTTCCCTCACGCTGGTAAGCAAGCAGTCCTAAATTTTGGGAAGATTATACCCGTCTGATATATGATTTCCGAGCTGGTTGTTTAGTGCTTATGTCGCATAAGGTCCATACAAGTTGAAAAAAACATCAAACTCAAAGTATGCCAAAGGCAAAATGAACAAAGGAAAACAACATTTGTGACGTAAAATTAACTGAATTAAACAAACTTAAAAACAAATACAAATCAGCACTTTGAAGGATTTGGTTTATACTTCTTTAGACATTATATTAAACAATAGCCGCGGCTGTAATTAGATCTCAAGTCTGTAAAGAGATGGAACTATGAGACAAGAGTTTGTACTTGAAAAAAAAACAAAAAACTCAGTACCATTCCATGAGCCGCTATGTCGTGGATAAAAATAAAATATTTCTTAACTAAATTATTTAAGTAATTCTGCAGAGGAACTTAGAGTTTGATTGAGAAGATGCGTATAAAATAAATTAGTGTATAACCTGGGTATGTAAAATGTACAAGCAAAATGTATTGTTAATTACTACTTTGTTTTTTGAAAACATTTGAACTTTTTGTCAATTTTGTTAATTTGAAGTTTTAATCAATTTCGTAAATAAAAATGATACAGGTATTTTCGCTTCTATTCGTTGCGCTTCAACTCTTATAGGCTACCCGTTCATATTGTTGTTAGCTAATACTAGTGGAAATCTATATAAATATACTAGTACTGTCTGTTGTATGTCCATGTAACTACTTCGTATGGGGGTTCATTAAGGCTATGCGGGGGTGCATGCAAATATTCGATTTTGCATTTTGCAGTTATTATGGGCGTTTTTTAACACTACTTCACTCCCTGTTGATGGATCTTCACCACATTTGGCATGAAGGTTTGTTGGGTACATGCGGAAATACACTCAAAGTTGCGGTTTCACATTTTTTGTTTTGCAGTTTTTATGGGCGTTTTTTACAGTTACATATAAGGGAAGCAACGTTTCATGTCCTAAGATAACCTTTCCTTAATCATGAATTTACATAACTTCCGTCCATGGAACGGGTACTTCAGCTAGTGTGTTAATAATCTTAGTCTCCTGGTAGCAGTGGCAATAATACAAAAACAGTCTGTCAGCCCATACAGTCTCATTTTTAATGAAAACAGCACCTACTGTCTCTCATTTACGTTCACAAAAAAACTGCCAGTTTTGTACTTATACTCAATGATATAAAGACAGCTCAAACAATCTAGCGATTACTTAACAGACTGCTACTTGAAATACAGAATATCTCTACAGTTGACAAGTGGTTGGTTTTGGACTTACAATGCAAAAATCCGACGTACGAATCTCAGTGGTGAAGAGAGAACACAAACAGTCCACTGTGTAACTTTGAAATTTTTTGAGAATCATTAAACATAGCGCTTTTCGTCCAGTCTGATCACTTACTGTAAACCATAATAACAATATTTCGACACCCGCTTTATCCGCTATTAACACTATAAGTGTCAGATACTTAGCCCGTGCCCGGCATGGCCAGGTGGTTAGGGCACTCGACTCGCAATCTGCGGGTCGCGGGTTCGAATCCCCGTTCCACCAAACATGCTCGCCCTTTCAGCCGAGGGGGCGTTATAATGTGACGGTCAATCCCACTATTCGTTTGTAAAAGAGTAGCCCAAGAGTTGGCGGTGGGTGGTGATGACCCTTCCCTCTAGTCTCACTGCTAAATTATGGACGGCTAGCGCATATAGCCCTCGTGTATCTTTGCGCGAAATTCAAAACAAACAAACAAACAATACCTTAAGTCGGTGAACAGATGACGGAACTATGAGCTAAAAGTTTGTACTTGAAAAAAAAAACTCAGAAACATTATTTGAGCCGCTATGACGCGACTAAAAAAATAAATTGGTGATGTGCTTGTTATACTATCGCGTTCTCTTATCCTCAAGTAGAAAATACTACTGAAGACTAATCGCACTTTGTAAGAACGATGTTCTAGGTTACGAGCTGCCTTCAGATGTACTCTCTACATTGCCGATCGTGCTGTGTCTAATGACCATTATTGACCATCATGTAACTTTCATTGTATCAATCTTCTGCGAAGAACGTTGAGGCCAATCTTAGACCACATATCTCAACAAGTTTTCACAGATCCCTCTTTGTACGTGGACGTCGGCTTCCAACTCCAAGTATCAACAGTTTATGCGGACTGCACTGGAGTTCCATGATAGGCATGGGGACTGCATTGGAGAGACATGATAGGCATGTGGTAAAATGGGAGTGCCGTAGTTCCAATTTCTTCGGTCAATTTTTCGTGAAAATAGACATTGTTAACAAGGTGTGACTGGAAATTTGTGACCTTCTGGTTTGCGAGTCTTTGTATCGTTGTTAGCTTCAAATCATTGTTTCATCTCTTGTTAATGTTACCAACCTACAAGTATTTTAAGCTCCATTGCAACAGCTATTTGTGGCCGAAAAAGGCGGAGGAGGGGGAAGAGGAGGGGGTCTCTTTATGTTGTAGCTTTCAGTATGAAAATGAGACCATTTTTTCTGATTAACCTGGAATCCTGTTGTTAGCCGCTGTTGTGGGAGTTTGTCCGTTTTAATGAAAAAAAAATTGAAGTCCAAATTTTCTTGATAAGTTGTTACCTCTGGCTTTACATCGTTTAACAATCTCGCTATACGTATCCTTCCTAAAAAGGGCTGTGACATATTCGCCCCTCCATGAATTTATCCGTGGAAGCATTGCACTGTCGAATGATAACAAAGTTGTTATAAGCCAAATATATAAGTACTGGACGTGTCACTCGTGGCGCCAGTGCACCCATCCTTCTTAAACGTGTTTTGTTTATTTGCTGTTAAACACAAAGCTCACCATGAGTTATCTGTACGCTGCCCACCTAGGGTATCGAAACACGATCTTTAGCGTTAAAAACCCACACACTTGGACTACCGGAGAGCTATGAAAAGTGATTAACCTTTTATATCTGTGTTAATTAATAATTAATTTCGTAATTTACGATAAGTTTCAATAATAAGTATGAAAGAAAACTTCCACATTAGCGTGCCTGTAAATATAAGAGGAAGTATCTCTTCTAAGGCCCGCCAGGTGGTCTCCGTCCCACCAAACATGCTCATCCTTTTAGACGTGGGGAGTTATAATGTGATGGTCAATCCCACTATTCGTTGGTAAAAGAGTAGCCCAAGAGTTGGCGGTGGGTAGTGATGACTAGCTGCCTTCCCTCTAGTCTTTTACTGCTAAATTAGGGACGGCTAGCGCAGAAAGCCGTCGTGTAGCTTTGGGTGAAATTGAAAAACAAACAAACAATCTCTTCTAAACAGTTATTTATGAAATAGAGATAGGTTTTTTCCTTTTTACTCAAACCCTTGATTTTCACATTTTATTTGTAATTCATTTTATTTTCTTTGTTTAGTTGTGCTTTTTCGTTTTAGTTTCTTCTTTTTTTTACCCTGTCCTTTATTTAATTTAGATATTTCTTTATCTAATTTCTTATTAGTATCTTAATAGGTATTGGTCCTGGTTTTAAGTTTTTTTACATTTTTCGTCTTATCTAACCTTTCATTTCTTCAAATAGAAACAATTTCAAAAATAAAATGAAGGAATCTCTCACACTTCTGACAAGTAGGAATTCTCGTCAACCCATTCCCTCACTCAATACAACACCTGAGAAAGATTAATTCTAACATTTTCATGTACACGTTTTGCAGAGACACGACCAAAGCTCAAATCGAATTTGGCTGTTTTCTCAGCTCCTCCCTAGAGCAAAAGAATAGCTGCTTTCTAGATGCCTGACGTCTTTGCCTGGTGAAATAAAATCTTTAAATGAGAATACTTAAACTTCTACAGCATGGCAGAAAATTGCAAGCATTCAAATGTAATAACAACAAAACGGGTAATATATATTTTCTAACTTTGATTTTTTTACATGACTTTAACAAAGAAACATACTCGATGATATAAAACTAACGAAAACAGTGTGTCCGTTCTACATATACTATACATATATACTATATTTTAATGTTGTAGTTAAGATGCATCAACTTACTTGGCTTTTCTATTAATACACATGGCGCAAAAAAGGAAGGACATAGCAGTGATAAAATTTATGCAGCTTATGGTCCGTGAAAATCTAGTAAGAACGATAGAAATTGTTGCATATAGCGTGGAAAAACAACCATCTCAAGCAACAACAAAACCTTTTTTACTGCAGAACATGCAGTAAATTTAGGTTTGTCACACTGTCGACATGTTTGACTCTTCTCTTGTGGTAAAGGTATGATTAATGGACAGCTAACACTGAATAATAACTAAACAGATACTTAATATATGTAAAAAGACGTTTTAAATCTAATATAGGCAATGTTATTATAGTCACTCTGAATCCGTTATTGTGGAGATTTTTAAATTGTTAGGAAACATAGTTTCAAAGCTTCAATGGATATCGAAGATCCAGTTTGGATATAATTCGAAAGACAACCGAAAAACAAAACGTTTTATTCCAAACTAAGGCGTTTAGCTACACACGTTTTCAATTCAGGGATAACGCCAAACGATAGAAGTAACACAATTTAGGGTAAACTATTATGGAAAATTTAGAAATTCAAAACTTAGCCAAGTGATTATAAACCTGAAAATAAAAAACGTTTAAACCCTTTCTATTAAGCCTGATTTTTGACAAATGCCTAACTTCAGAGAGTTAAACAGCAGCGGCAATTTTACGAAAACAAAACATATCAAGTTTTTTGATGGACTTACAACGTGTGTTTTACTTAAGACAACTTACTAACAAATTTTATTGACCAAATAAATGATGTCAGATAAATGTTTGCCAAACACTGTAATAACTTCAACCGTAATTTTAGAAGGTTTAGTGGGTTATCATAATCTTAATCTCTGGAATGCTTGTGTTGTTGTTGTTATTAAGCTTTTATTTGAAAAAAAAATGTTTTTATTAATGAGCTCCGTTCAAAGAGTTCTGTATTTAAGCCTCCGATTAGGCATTTTTATCGTTGTTATTAAGTTTCTATTTACAGATACTTGGTGTCATTAAGTTTCTGTTTAGAGAGTTTTGTTGTTTGTTTGTTTTTTATAAGCACCTGTTTCGATACTTTAGTGTTACTATTATAATTCATTTTAAAGAGTTAGTTTGCTATTTTTAAATCCCTGTTTAGAGAGTTTTATTGTAAACCTATATTTAGATAAGCTTGTTGTTATCATTAAGCTTCCGTTTAGAGATAAAAGCAATAGGCGTGTAATGATGAAAATAAATTATGAACGTCACGAATTAAAGTGTTAACGTAGCTTACTGTATTAAATATATATAACATATTAATATATATAGTAAATATATATTAATAATAATGTTTGTAATTCAACCACGACGACTTGTTTAGCTTTTCTATTAATACAAATTTAATTTCACTTAATATAATGATAACAGGGAGCCAGTGGATAATAACAAAAGGATAGTTAATTCTCACACTAAGGATCGGTGATATCGATCTCCTCCTATTTAATTAAAACCACTAAAAATAGATATACTTGATCAGCTTACTTCCTTTCAAAAATTTGAAGGATAAAGAGATGAGAATGTGTACACAAGCTGCTGTTCTGCCACTATTACCGGCGTATATAAACTTCGTTAATTTCTCATTCTTCTTTCAGGTTCAATAAGAGTTGATATAACTAGAGATGTGGCAATATGAGAAAAATATTGTTGTTCATGTTTGATCTAACACTTACATGACATCACAATTTCTGTGTCTTCATTACACTATAATTATTATTCACTTAAATTTCTAAATGTGCGGTTTCAGGTTTTGGTGATGATCAGCTCATTATTTCAAATAAATTCATAATTTGTTCCTTAATTCTCCTTATTTGTTTTCAGTTAGTATCAAATTGGCCCTTAACGTTTATTGAATGCAAGTGTCTCACTGTGAGCTTATTAATTAATCAATTAATGATGAATAATATCTTAATATTTTCTAAACAAACGAGTTGAGGATATCTTGAATATCAACAAAAAAACAAAACAAGAAGGCATGCTTTTGTTAATTCTTCTATAGGTGATAATTTTTGAGGCATAACTCGAAATGAAGTTAAACATCAAAAGTGCTAAACCAGTCCAAACTTTGATAAATAAGTCAATAACATTTACAGTGTTTTCAACATTTTGTGTTCTATAATTCTCCATTAATAAGAACTAAAGTGCGAGTAAACGAGATAGGTAATTAAGTAATTTTCGTTTTAATTAACATGCCAACTTTCTTATTTAATACTATATATTTTGAGCTTCTTTAGCATTTCAATTTATAGAAAGAGTTTAAAATGGTATTTTAGAAAATGTTATAACTTTCTCTATGAAGCTTGAGAACAGTCTGATACATATACTTACATATAGAAGTAAAGAAAAACTTTTCCAAAAAGGAAGTAAATGTAGGAATGGCGAATGCCAATCCTTCAAAAAAAACAATGCAAACAAGACAGTAGGGATGGCATTTGCATCATCCTTACATAATATCATAGGCACACAGCGTAGCAGAATGTTAACAGACTAAAATAGGATAAATTAAACTCAATTGTGATTGACTGGTTATATATATTGCTATATGTTAATTCTTGCCTGTGCTGCTATGTAGAGATAATGCAAATGTCATCCATACTATCTTGTTTGCATTCCTTTTGAAGGACTGATATTAACCATCCCTAAATTTACTTCCTTTTTAGAATAGTTTTTTCTTTACTTGTTTCCTTGTTGTTGTTTTATGATGCAGTGTTTCAATAGACATAGGAAGGTTGTATTTATAACCA
>NW_013665700.1:1157375-1165220 GCF_000517525.1 Limulus polyphemus | reverse complement strand
CCTTCTCTCTACTCTTACACTGCTAGATTAGGGACGGCTAGCGCAGATAGCCCTCGTGCAGCTTTGCGCGAAATTCAAAACAAACAAACTTAGCCCGTATAGATCAAAGGGTACCTGTCCGTGTTAAAACTATTGATGAACTTCCGCTACTAGCAGCTAATATGTGCATTAGTTGTTACTCTATTATTACGTAACAGATGACGTAGTATATATATATATTAACTTTACCATAGTAGCTATTAATTTGCAATCCTTATTAAAAGCCCCCCAGTGGCACAGCGGTATGTCTGCGGACTTACAACGCTAGAAACCGGGTTTCGATACCCGTGGTGGGCAGAGCACAGATAGCCCTTGTGTAGCTTTGTGCATAATTAAAAACAAACAAACAAACAAACAAACCTTATTAAAAAATTTTGGTAATAAAATAAAATAAAATGAAACGTTCTTTACTTCCCTGGTTATAATAATAGTTTTTTATCTCAGCCAACGTTTCACCCTTGAGGCTTCATCAAGTCTATTAGTACAATAACTTTGTTAACAAATGAGTTACACACTTATTGTAACATAAACCATTCTTTCATACATTTTTTGGCGCATTAAAATAACTTTCATTTACGAAGTCGAACACTGACTTTCAAAACAACGCTATTATTGTGATATATAAGTTGTTTGTTTGTTTGTTTGAAGTTAAACACAAAGCTACACAATGGGCTATCTGTGCTCTGACCATCACGGATATCGAAACCCGTTTTCTAGCCTTGTAAGTCCGCAGACGTACCGCTGTGCCACTGGAAGGCGTGATGTATATATGTCGCAAACATATTGCACAGAGCTTCAGTTGTTTTGAAACCGATCAGAATTCCCACTTTGTATACCCGCTATTTAATTATCTTTATGGAATAACATACTTACGTCTAACATTGTAGATACATTAATTTGATTTATGGGATATCATTTATGTCGAACCACCAATATTTGTGATCGATCGGATGCGTCTGAAACACTCTTCACATTTTACAAGATGTAGAATAACTTAAAATAACGTATTTTTAGATTGTTATGCAGTGCGCATGAGTCAATTAAATGTCATAGGTACCATAATATAAGTGAAATCTTTTGTACAGCTACCAAATATTGGGTTCTATCAACAAGCTATAGTTAGTTACTAATTCAATGAGTTTCATTGGAGATATGGCCTCGTCATGTATGTGTTTTTATAGCAAAGCCACAATGGACTATCTACTGTGTCCACCGAGGGGACTCGAACCCCTGATTTTAGCGTTGTAAATCCGAAGACTTATCGGTGTTCCACAGGGAGACGCTTCGTCGTGTAACAGAGAGAACAAGGGTATTTTAAGTTTTGGCCCAGTTTCACACTGAATAAACGAAGACCGAATATTTACTGCATTTGCTATTCTTTCCTTACATTCTCGTTTTATATCATATACAAAACATAACGCCCATGAAAGAGAAGAGGATCGATTTATGTGTGTCTCCAGAAACTGCGTGCAACGTAATTCCATTCAGTTTTTTTTAAATAAAATATCATTAGAATCGTGTTAAAGGTAGTCATTATACCCACAAGTTATTTACAAGACTTCTTCCTAAAAAGTGGAATGATAACTATATCCTTGGTTTGGCTCTAATACCTTCGAGTTTTTTTCATCAACTTCTATACTCTAGTGGATATAAATGTGATTTCATTATTACTCACATGAAAGATTCTTAAATATTTCAGTAAGAATAATATGAAAGGATAAAACCGGTTATCCACTGAAGCAGTATAAGTTCATATAAGTAGCTCAAGTTTGAAACCGCGTGGGAAGATAAAGTTATATCAAACACTGTTAATTAAAACAATAACATTGTCTCAAAAAAACATATACTATCACTAACTGAATTCAGCAATCTTAAAGGACATAGAATTTTATGAGCCCATTTAAATGAATGAACAGAATGATACACAAACATCTTTATGATTTTAGATTGGTTAGCCACTTTGGTATGTTTTTTTTTTTAGATTTAACACCCGTATTCTAATTCATTTTATTTTTTGTTTGTTTATTGTTAAACACAACGCTGCAAAAAAGCCTATCTATATTGTGCTCAATGCAAGGATTGACCCCCAAACTTTAACGTTCTATATAAACCATCAACTTGACTGCTGAGACATCCGGACAAATTGGATACTACAGTTTTGAATAACTTTTGGCTCTCATCAGTTTAATTAAGCCGATGTAACGAAACTCTTCAACATTAGAAACAAGTAAATTGTTAGCTCTGAAATGCAGAGCATTAATTGCGAAATGCCTAATTTATTTGTAGTCTTTATAGTATTTACAAGATTTTTATAAGGTTAGGTGAAAGGAACATCAGTTGAAGTTGAGAGAGGTGAGAAAGCGGCCGCCTTCCTAAGTTCAACCGGTATGGAGACTACAAGGCCCTTTATTATTATGAAACGTTATAATCTGATACATTGGAAACAGATGCAAGGTCAAAAAGAAAGGGATCGGTTCGGTGTGGGTTTGAGAAAGTAATATAGGAGACTGGAGTTTAACAGAAGAGAGAAAACTGGGCAGATGTGAGAGAGGGAACGAATAAACCGATAGAGGCAAAGGAAGATAGTGATATACTGCTATTAAGAAACAAAACCTATTTCTAAATATATGTGTTATTGATTACCAGTAATAAACATCAATTTGTTATGCTTATATTGGTATGAGTCAAATCCTGATAGGAATAAGTACAACCTAAATGATATCGATAACGAAAGAAGTGAAAGCGAAGTGGGAGAATAGTACGATCATAACAAAGACCTAAACACTGTTTACAGTAAGTAGCTATTAAAGCAAGTAATTTAGTAAATCGTTACAGATAAATACTGATTTTAAATTTGGTCTTTGTTGAAAATAATTGAACCTTATCACAACATTGAGCTCATATTCGCGAATATCAGTATCATAAAACTGACCAAAGGGTGGTCGCTTTAAAGCCAAGGTAATTGGTGAACTCTAGGCTCGAATCTTCATTACTCTTTGTAAGATAAATGTTTGGATGAGTTGAGGATAAATCACACGTACATTATGGTGGCCAAATATTTAGACCTAGTACCCTTTACAAACTGTGTTATTTATTCAGAATGTCATTATAACGTTGTATTTATTAGGTTATCAGACTATGGTTATCTGAATTGAGCACTTAACACTTTCCTAAATACCAGAGTCGTGGCTGGTTTGAGTTAAAGTTTTTTCCTATCAAGCTTGTTTGTGTATTAGATAATACTTGACTTCCATCAGACTAGAAGAAGACAAATTATTTTCTTGTGTTGAATGAGATATGATATGAACTCGTGTACACTGTGTAATTTTTTTTTCATTTAATTTTGTGTTTTATTTTTAGTCTTATATTTTGTATACATTTACCAAATGTGTAAACAGGAGGAACCAAAGAAATTAAACAATATTATTTCACCAACTAACGTTTCAACTTTATTTTAAGGGTTACGAAAATGCACCTCAGTCCTTTTAACTGGTAACTATAAACTCTAGAATTTGAAACATGCAACTTAATAGTTTAAACATCTAAAATGATATTCCCTTATTATGTGTTCACACATCTGCTATTCAGTGTGAGCTCATAAGAATTCCTTATGAAAATAACAACAAAATATTCAGAACACAAGGAATTGAAAAAACTTTAGAATGAGGGAGGAGTGCTCTTTAACCTATTTCAGCTTCTACGTCGCTGGAGTTAGTGCAGAAAACAGGAAAAAACACTTGTGACAGCAAAGAGTGTAAATTCTACAGAAAAAAATTGCACAAAAGAGATAATAGATTACACCATGAATAACATGTGTTAAACAAGTGTGAAATAAACTTCTCACATATACCATTCCTCCTTTCAGCTTCTAAAGCAATTCTTTACAGTTGAACAACGAAAAGCGCTAAATAATCTTATGTTGACCTATTTTAGGAATACAAAAATACTCTTCTGAGAAGAATGTTTGCTTAATAATTAGTCTCATTAACAACAATTATTAACAACATGTATGGATTTCAATGCATAAAATAAGTTAACACAGTCATCTTTCACACTTAAGTACTATGACTTGGTTAAAAGTAAGAAAAGAACGTGACTTACAAACGATTACTCTGTTATAAATCAACGGAAGTCCTTTTTAGATATTGCTCTAGTAAAAGAAACTTCAAATAAACTCGTTTTTAACAACAACAACAGAAAAAAACTGACATTAGTCCAATGCTAACTAAGCAAACGCGTCATGAACATTCACATAATTTCTCTGTACTTTTTCGTCATGTACTACTTTAGCAACTAACTAAACAGAAAGCATTAGTAATTTATTGTGAAGAAGATAAGAGTCATTGCCGGAAAACATGAAACTAATCTTATCTCTACTATGTTCACTATAATTTCTAGTACTGGCGATACGAATAAAAATATTAAGAATATGTTATCAGTGGATAATATTATTTATTATATAATAGGCCAATGTTACGCGTATTGATAAACTGCAACGTATGAAGCTTGAGTCACATAAAAAAAATTCACACACTTCTTTTCCAAAGTAACCCAAAAATAAAGCTTTCAGAACAACAAACCGATTTTCCCTTTACATATCTATAAATTATTAAACAGTGATTTAAATAAGTATTACTTTAACAATAGCTATTAGTTCACACTATTGTGTCATATAATAATATGTACGGTTATCATAATATTTATAATAAAGTATATTTTTATGTCCACACACACATACATACACTATTACATAAACTATGTGCAAATGAATTACAAAGAACAGTTCATACTAGTTTTAATCTGTATAATAACTCTTATAATACAGTAAATTCAGCTTTGTTGATCATTTATCTTATGACATTATAGCTCCTCCCCGTGATTTCAAAGAATGTAGAACAGTCGTGTAAAAGCGTTTTCCTATACTATTTGTGTGCTTTACACTGAAGCCTAAACGATACCTAACTCCATTTAAAGTATATAGAAAGAGATAGGGACATATGATTAGAGATATATATCAGAATCTCAGAGAAAAGTTGAGGATAACTTCTATTTTAAAAAATTAACGTTTCATTACGTATATATATATATATCTTCGTTAGTTTTAAAAGACAATATGAGACTATGTTAAACATCCATATTGAATTACCTTACGTTTTCCATCCTCTGTCCTCTATTCACAAACATTTAATTATTTATTATTCATGTAATACGAATAAAAATGCAATAACACATATTGCAGATCATTCTGTTTTTGTTTAATTCATTGAATATCTTCCTTCACAAGGTTAGAAACTGTTTTAAAGATGCGAATTTGAAGTATTCTCATAAAAATCTCTTTCCAAGTTATGGATTACACCCCAATCACAGCGTGTTTCAACGACCGAGAATATGTAAACAGCTAGCATAGAATTCTTAGTTTCATTTTACTTTAAAAGTCTACCTACCTTTGTGGAGATTAAACATTCAGTCCTATGGGATCACAAGTATGTTACAATCGTCCTCATTTCTCCTTGTTTCCTTGATTGTGTATAGGCTGCGATATTTGACGTAGGCCTATCTTTAAGTAAGTACTGCAACTATCTGTCCAACTTGTGAAGAATTGTTAGTCCATAAAATATAACTGTGAAAAAGGAAGGGCATGAATTTAAGTTCATTAAATAATTTTTAATTTTTTAAGTGTGTTTTATGTGCGTAGACACTAAATATTCTGGGTAATTATTTAAATGTGTTAAATACAGTATCTATAAAAAAAAAGCCTTTGTTTTGACTGAATGGACAAATTAATAACGTAAGATTTAAAATGGTTGCAAATAATTAATGTGTTTATAAGGGGAGCATGGAATACTGAATTCCTAGCTCTGTTGTGAAAGTCTGAAAAGAAATTAATGTAGCAGTTGCTACCACAACTTCGAGTGCCGGAAAAAACACTATTGACCTGTTATTCAGGCAAATTTTCTTTACGTTCGCAGATACTATTTATATCACATTCACTACCTTAGTTTTATTTTTGGAAATCAGATGTAAATTTACACCATAAGAATGTGGTAGTTAGAGGAGGTGAAGTTCTAGAAATGTGAAAATATTCCATTGTAATTCGTACAAATATTTCAAGCTTCCTAAATAATATTATTCAATAGTATAATTACAAACACTTAAACTTAGTTTACAGGCTACAACATAACATGATGGAGTACCTTCCTTTCTAAAATAATGTGCGTTCTACGGTTTCGAAAAATATTTTTTTTTTTTGTACATTAAGTTATTTTATCCTCTTTGTGTCAGTTTATAACCCTCCATTGTTTTGCTCCTTCTTCGAGTTCAGATTATATCTGCACAAGTGTTTTATGATTTTAATAATAACGTAACCACTTAAGCATTTCTATTCGCGAAAAGTGAATTAAAACTACGTAGGTGTGGGAGCCATGCAGGTGGTTTCTTTAGTGCAAGATAGAAGTGTTTTTCCTAAATATACATTCGTGGTCTTTACTAAATTTTTCACTGGAGTTTTAAAGGTACTTTTTTTGGCGACAGACGGCCGACTTGTTAATTTAACGTCAGTTCAACAGCTAAGTAAACACTAACGCGTGTCTATTAATTTCCTTTCCTAAGCACCGAGCACAGTTACGTTTATTAATCTATATAATTTATAAGTCTGACAAACCAATACCGATATTAGTGCACTTAAGCATCGTATGGAAAGAGCGGAAATTGCTGCCTCACGAAAAACTTTGAAAATGTTATGGTACATGCACGCTTTTCAAAATTGTAACTTTTCCAAAATCATGGCACGTGAAATGGTCTATTCAATCGTTAAGTCACCACAGAATGATACACACAAAACCGTCCTCGTGACTGTAAGCTATAATTAAAATAGCTGGACTAAAATATATCAAAAATATTTTTACAGGTTTTTTTTAAAAAATCCACTATACGCTTTTAGATTGGAAAGAGACTGTTTATAGAAACATTTCAAATTCATATGGAATATAGATTTAATACCCACTTTTGTATGAAACACAAAAACTTTCAGTATGAAAAACTGCAATTTCATTGAGATTAAACGGTGAATTTATTGGATATTCAACTAATTTTCACTATAACAAAAACTTATCTCGCCAAGTAAACCTTTCAGAATTCTTTTTTATAGCATTCGGAAACTAATGCTGGTCTCGGTCATTATCACAAGTTAAAAAACAGTGCACAATTGAACGTTCAGTTTAGTAACCTGTCAAAGCTTTAATCTCTTGCACAAGTGTTAATTGTTACAACCACTTTAAAGCTATTTTTGTTTATGATCGATAATTGAATTATAATTCGAAATAACATACTAGCATATAATGGCAGGTGTAAATATTACGTACTTTAATTAATCTTTTACGCAAGACAGTGTTATGCAACGTTAAAGCATTTTATCACGTTGAAACCATAACATAGAAAAGCCAGACTTAATCAACATGTCTAGATGTGGTATTCTATAGTGTGTCCGAAAAGTCTGGAACCATATGCACTTCAACAGATTTTAGAGAATGTGTTTACCCATGCTTTTCTTGTATTTTGAAAAAGTTTGGATTAACAGCAGGATTAACTCGACCTTTTCATGCTTCTACAGCGCCATAACCAGTGACGTATTTGAACTTAAGAATAGATGAAAATCGCCTATGGTTCCAGACTTTTCGGACATTCTCTATTATACTACAGTCACTGAAGCCTTCAATTATGTACGCTGCAGATTTGTTTGGTCGTTTTTGTATCAGGTTATATGTCTAAGAAACCACCCTCGCTTACCTGTAAACGTGACTTTAGGTG
>NW_013665700.1:1147189-1157153 GCF_000517525.1 Limulus polyphemus | reverse complement strand
ATATGTCTAAGAAACCACCCTCGCTTACCTGTAAACGTGACTTTAGGTGCGTTGCCTTTCACGTTCCTTCCAGTCTAGGTTGTCTCTTGACCACCAAGTGACTTTATGACGTTATTGACCTGCCCGTTACTTGGAATAATGAAGCTGCCTCAACCGGACTTGCTTCATTGTGACTAGGCTTAACTAGGAGAAGTAACAACATATTTCAGGCTACTAGGACTCTTGGCATTCATATTTGTTCTGTACGCAAAAGAGCCTGACTGCGTTTGACAACTATGTTTTGTACATAATTAAAGGATTTCCAGTCCTGTATAAAAGTATAACAGTTTTATATTTTTGTGTGTTTGTGTTTTAACCTTATTTGTCTGTATTCATGTATAAAGTATTCATTGTAATTAAGCATTTGTTTTATTTTGTGTAACTTAATTATTGTCTACGTAAGTCATTTAACCTGCTGCCAAAAAACTCTCTAACATACTGACCAAATCCCGTTGACCTCCTGCTAGTGCGATCTTTCACGTTCGTGATTTTTCTTTGTATTTGTCACATAGGTATAAATCAAAAGTATTTAAAATCCGATTGTTTAATACATATTGAAGATAAAATGTTTATCAGATATAATACAGAACGGTATTGTAAACATGAAACAGCTAGATTATTAGTTGTTGTTGTTTTTTAAGTATGAATAACCCATTCTGTAATTACTGTTTTAATTGACCATAGTAAATCTTTGTGTGTGTAAGAACTGAATGCATTAATTGGAAAGTTTGTTTGTTTGTTTTGAATTTATACACAAAGCTACACAATGGGCTATCTGTGCTCTACCCACCACGGGTATCGAAACCCGATTTCTAGCATTGTAAGTCCGCAGACATACCGCTGTGCCACTGGGGGGCATTAATTAGAAAGAAAAATAGTAACTGCATTTAATGTTTTAAACTATGCTTGAGGTGAGGTAAAGAATTAAATAGCAATGTTAAGGTTTCAAGTTACATCTAAATCTCCCTCGTGTTGTTCTCACCTCTGCTGTCAGCAAGCATTGCAGATAGAAAATGAATTGATCCATATTTCAGCAAGGACATTTCCACAATGAATCCCTAGGCGTGCCAGTTGGATTTAATGTGGACTTCGTACAACTCATCCCAAGAGTGCATTCGCCCATATCTTATCGCTATTCAAATAGGAGATAAGCTCCACCCTCGGTCTAAGAGAATCGGGCAGCTTTAGGTTCTCACCCATTTAACAGTGGTGGTTCACATTAATCTTTCCTACTTTACATACCAATCTGGGCACGACTTATCAAGATTTTTTTTAATGTTCGACTCACAGACGTCGTAAAGAAAACAATATATTTTCACAGTAATACTTCTTTTTTTTTCTATTATTTAAATGTTTTGTAATTCTTCAAGAATTGCCTAGAATATTATAATATACGATTGGAACTTTTTATTTTACGAAAATATGTTACTTGAATAAATAGCAGAAATAAATCAGAATTGAAAAAAAACAAAAAACGACGTAATTCCTGGTTTCAAAGTCCACTCAAAGAATTAGTTTTGTTTGTTGTTGCCCGCGGGCTATCTGTGCTAGCCGTATACAATTTCGAAGTGATAGACTAGAGGGTTTGTTTGTTTTTTAAATTTTGAGCAAAGCTACACGATGGCTATCTGCGCTAGCCGTCCCCTAATTTAGTAGTGTAAGACTAGAAGGAAGGCAGCTAGTCATTACTAACCACTGCCAACTCTTGGGCTACTCTTTTACCAACGAATAGTGGGATTGACCGTCACATTATATCGTCCCCACGGCTGAAAGGGCGAGCATATTTGATGGGACGGGGATTCGAATCCACGACACTCAGATTGTGAGTCGAGGGCGCTAACCACTAGGCCATGCCGGGCCATTAGAGTAGAAGGAAGAATTAGTCAATACCACTCATCCTCAACCTATGGATTACTCTTTTACCAACGACAAGTGGGATTACCTGTCACATTGTAATTCTTTCACGGCTGAAAAGCCGTGCATGTTCGAGGTCGGGTTTCGATCCCAGACACCCAGATTGCGAGTCGATCGTTCTAACCGCCAGGCTTTACCAGTGATACACTGAGGGAAATAACAAAAATTAATATTTTATGGGCGTTTTGCAGGCCTAAATTTTGCAGAAAGTTACGCAAGGGCTGCGCATAGCCGTTCCTAATTTGGAACTGATAGACTAGAGCAGGGATTCTCAAACTGATCGATTAGAAGTAGACCGTCACTCTTATTATAACATTTTTATGGTGCTCCTGTGGCTCCAAAGTGTATAATGCTTTTTTTTTCTAAAAATGACCGTGAACTATAAACCCCCGGATTCTCGTTTCGAGCACACTAACCACTGAGGTATGTTCCGTTCCTGTAAGAGTCAGATTTAAATTTAAATTGGCTTGTGAATAATAGCTAAGCCTTGTTAAAAGTTCTCTTACTCTCAGTATTTAATTCGCAATGTGAAATAATTAGTTGTGATATACCAGATATCTTATTATAGTTTACTCCGTGTTTTTTCAGTTGTCTTGTCTGTGAGGTTAACATGGACAGTTTGCTATAAATTAAGGTTTCTATTCAATACTAAGTACTTTTGTTGTCTTTGTTTTGTAATTATTGGATATGATTTGTTTTGGTATATAATAAATAACCTCTCTATATAAACATCTATATCTGTCTAACAAGTGTTGTTTTTGACATACTATATTGTTAGGCCTAAAAAGATTGAAACATGGATAGTATGCGAAAAAATATTTGTAGATAACCCTTGTTAGTATGGGTTAGAAGCAAAGTACTTTTGTGTTTAAAGCGTTGTGTGGCTCAAAATATTCATTGCAAGTCTATGATGTACATATGTCTTTATTTACTTATGAATTTTATGCTAATATGCGTGAATTTAACGGGAAGTAGAATCAAAAGCAACGTTTTTGTGTTTTTAGAAATGTCATTATGGAATGACATCACCGACAGCATTTATATAGACCTAGAAACTACTTTTATATATCACAGGTTCGACTCCCCGTCATACCAAATATGCTCGCCCTTTCAGCCATGGGACGTTATAATGTGACGGTCAATCCCACTATTCGTTGATAAAAGAGTAGCCCAAGAGTTGGTGGCGGGTGGTGTGATTAGCTGCCTCCCCTCTAGTCTTACACTACTAAATTAGGGACGGCTAGCACAGATAGCCCTCGTGTAATTTTGCGCGAAATTCATAACAAACCAAAACAATCTGTCACAAGCGGACATTACTTAATTAAATAACGCTGGCGGCACTGGCAGATTTACAACACCATTTTACAACCGTTATATATTTCTGGTACTTACACCATTTTATGACAAGTTCCGAAGGGATAACAAATTTTAGCACCTGTAAAGCTAAATCGGCAATAGAATGCTTCGATGTAGCAAGCCAGATATCTTAATGTCGTAATAAAGAGCTGATTTGGGGGTTACGAAACAACTGAGTTAATCCAACGTTAAGCGAAATATTATTACTGTGTATGTTTTCTTTCTATATTTTTCGGTTAGTTGCATAGATTTAATGTTTCATAATCAAGCGAAGAAATGCGTGTAGTTTAACGAAACGTTAATTGCTACATTTTCTCTGTAACTCAACTTGTTTCTACACATAAACAGATGCAATAAGCGGATTTACGCGAAATGTCGCGTCCGGAAGTTAACATCAGAGTGAAATTATTGTGCTGTAAGTTGACACAAACACTGTGTTACTTCACAACAATATAACTTGTGTTCTCCAATCACAAATTTGTGTGCACAGTAACACTATTAATTACTGTAGCGATTTAACATACATTCAAGCCTTTTGTTCTAAATACATTGTTATGCTGTGAAGACCCATTTTTATCATGTTTATGTAGAATGTACGAATTTCAGTACAAAGAGAATGTACATCAATTAACACATTCGTGTTCTGTTTTATTAGCCCACAGTAACTGTGTTGTTTTTATAGCATTCAATAAAACCATTCACGCTAAAACATACGACGACAATATTGCATTTTAAATTACATTGTACTAACACTTTTTAAATTCAACACCATTGTACGTTTTACACTTTCATTTAGTCATGTATTAATGCACTCTCGGTGTGGCTGAAACACGGGTTTAAATACCCGTGGTGGGCAGAGCATAGATAGTCCATAGTGTTTAACAACAAACAAACTCACAGAATTGTTATACTTTTTAGAAAATGGGGGAAAAAGAGCGCTTTTCCAGGAACTGTGTTGAATTTACTTTCCGATTAATTCACTAACTGACTTTCAATTCTATTAGTTATGTATCTTAGATGTTTGAATATCCGGAATGTTGGATATTATGTTAAGCAACTGTATTTTTCTTGAAGTTGGAATAAATGCTAACTTCGCTATCCCATAACTAGTATAGAATATATCTTTGTTCGGGGAAATTCAAGTAATTTATTTCTTCGTGCAGGCATTCTGCATATAGTTAGCGTTATCTTTGTAAACCGGACGGAAAGGTCGTAAAATCTCGTTAATCTTTTATCTTAGATAAAGTTACATACTACAATGCCACTATCCATACTGACAGACTGCACCATATCACCATGCTTTGATAGAATAGACGCACGAAGCAAACATGTTTACTGTCTGGAATGCTTTATTTATTTGTTTAGGAAATTCAAGCAGGACCAGAAAAGAGGTGTACGAGCTAGTTGTTCCTAATGTTAATTTGATAGACTAGAGGGAAAGCAGTTAGTCAGCAGTATCCGATGCCAACCCTTGGGCTCTTCTAATCAAATACTTAGATTTGATAGTTATTATTATTACAATGCACTAAAGACCATAAAATGCCAAGTACTTTTTTGTTGCAAACAATCATACAAAATATATCTAAAACGCAATTTTCTAAGAAATAAATGTCAATCTCCTCTTCTTCTTCCTAAAAACAAGAGAACAAAATATCCACAGACACAAACAAAATGAACCAAGAACGAAACGAAGGGGAAGAAAGTCTTTCAAACACTTACTGTGATGATGAAGAGACTTCCTCCTCACTCTTCTTTTCCATGTCTCCTCACAGCTCTCCCTACTTCTTATGACGTCATCATTAGGAAAATAAAAAAAAGATTAAATTTTTACTCTCGTATACCTTAGAACCATTAAAAATCTAGCGCTACTAAATTCTATTTCATGAAGCGGGGTGAAGAGAAAGAAAAGTTTCTGACCGCTCTTGGGGAATGAAATATTCTCTAACCTAAATTACTACCACGATTGGATTGGATTGTTGCAAGGGAACGTAAACCATGGACCCTTAGCTTCACAGTTCAACACGCTAATCACTCACTCGGCCATGATCGGACCGTCTAGAAAACAGGCTACCCTTGCTTGAGCAATGATCTGTTTGAACATGGTTTACTATAGTTAGGGTGTAACTACGGACATGAGCTGTTTAGCTCTTAGATGGAATAGCCATCGTCGCAGTAATGTACGGAAATTACTCAAACAAGCAAGGTAGCCAGCACTGCACCCGCTGTGCCATGTTTGAAGTCTGTTGTACAGAACTGTGCTATAAGTCTGAAATCAAGACAGAGAAGCGAACTCAGTCAACTGCTCAAGAAGTTTGGTGATGTGTTTATTGGACCAGATGACAGATAAAGCAGGACAACAATCACACATAATCAAATAGACATAGATGATGCACGTCTGATAAAACAAACACTGTGCACGTTTCCATGGATGTTGTATATGTTTGCAGCACTGAAATAGAGTGGCTGTTGAATGACGGGATAATACAGCCATTGGAGAATAACTAGTCACTTTAGTAGTGATTTGCAGAAAGAAAGAAGACAGGCGAATATGGTAACACGCATTATTGTCTTTTATCTTCCATGCACAGATGAATATCTGGATGCACTGGAACGTAGCCATTGATTCATTCAACACACAAATTCGGGCTTATGTGTACTGACTAGTTGAACTGAATGATAAAGTAGGCCTAAATTCTGTGTAATGTTGTTTAGTCTGTGTAATTTGCCTGCCATTTACAAGAGGCTGGTGGAGCTTACACTTAGGAGACTGCAACAGTAGAGATGCCTTATATTTTGTGAATAACATACTAGTCCTTCAAATTCGATGACGAGGAACCCACTTTGAGACTAATAATGGTTGGAGACGGCTTGAATAGGTAATGAAGATAAAATTTAATATAAGTTTAACATAACAGCAAATGTACAACGTTTCGACAAGGTTTTGTCATCATATATCCCAGTGAGCAGGGATAACATGTCCACTGATACTGCAAAGCTTACAGTGAGTGTCTAAGGATTGGTCTCAGCCTAAGATTAAGTGAGAAGAATGAAGCTTTCTAGGTTTCACATTTATTATTGTGGGTTTATGGCTAAGATTGTAGAACCACTGTCTACAATGAAACTGGAGTGGTTTTGTTGCAGGTATAGGATGGCATTAAGCATTTAACCATGTATGTGAGTCATATGCTAACTGCTTCTGAATGATGATACTTTATGATAAAGAAAGTACTTCTTCTATCTGTAGTATCATCTGTTAGATATTACTGCAAAGACTTATGGTAAGGAATTCACCATTGGAGTAGACCATACACCACTGAAATGGTTGATGAACTTCAAAAATCTAGAAGGTATAACTACACATCCGATATTGATACTTGGTTAGATGTTTTCACTGTGAGAAGGATAAGATCAGGAGATGTAAGTAATAACACCTTTCGATCTAAATAGGGAAATATGACAGCACAACTTTTCAGGGAAATAAAGGATGTGACTTGGAATATTGAGATGATTCCTCAATGAGAGTAAAACACAGAGTTGCTCTATAATCCACACCACACCAGACAAAAAACATGATGGACCCATTGTTTTCACTGGTGTTGATGAAAGAATAAATATCTTGTTGTTATGGCACCTGGAATATGTGACTTTGAAAACGAAATAAACCATAGCATACCTCTACTTTTTTTCCAGTACATTTGATTTATAAATGTGTTCGTTTAGTATTAACGAACTATTTAAAAGCAACTCTCACAACTTTAAACAAATAACAACAAGAACAAAAATTATATATCACAGTATGGTGGTATTTCGAAACTTTGAAAACTATTCATTTTAATATAGTTTACTAATATTACATGTATTGTGTTTGGATTTATTTTCATACATTTAGAAGTTTATTTTATAAGTGATATATGTGAGTTCGATTAAAATAATATTAAAACAAAGACTTTGAAATTAGTTAATTAGGTCGTGTGAACATTAATATGCAAACAAGAAATAGAATGAAGTAATGGCTTTAATATGAATCTGATGAATTATTCTCGACATAAATTAATACAAATGCCATTTGACACTTACCACGATAGCACTTTGTTCTCTTTCATACATTTTTTGTGTCATGTTGACCAAGTAAAATCTGCAAAAATGTGACTTGTTATTAATCTTGCAATAATTAATTACATTATAAAAACCATTAATGTATTAGGATTACGACACATCGTTAATTACATACTTACACAGCTAATGCATGTACATATGAATAAAAAAATAACTGCACTATATGGATCCAAAACACACAAATCAATACTTAAAGTTCCACTTTGGCGGATAGAAAATACTGTAATTTATTCTACTGCTTCAATTTTGTGTGCATAAAATAGCGTATACAAATTAACACAAATATAAAAGATATACATGGCATTTACACACTTAAAAAGGAAAAGTTGTCTGAAGTTTAAAAGTACAAGAGTCGTTTTTAAAAAGAAATTCTTCCATTTCTCCAGCAAACATTTTTTGTTGAAAATGATATATTTATCCTTATGATTTTTGATAAGATCTATAATGCTGTTAACATTCAAATACAATATTTTGAATAAATTTACTTAGAGTAAGCCCAAAAACACAGATTCAGATTTGTGGAATATAAAGCTGATCTTATATTTATATATGCAATATTGATACCTCCCTGATCATTATTATGAAATTCCTTCCATATTTACTTTATTTATTTATCTAAACAATAAATAAGCGAAAGATTTTTCGAGCATGAAATATATATGCAAATATGATATAATTTCTGAGTTTATGGACTTGCTGGATATTTCAAAGGGATTAATTTATTTAAAAGTTTAAAATTAGAGAAAGAACTAAAATATTTTTTTCATATTATATGAATCCCCGAAGAGGGAACGCCAAAGTTGAATATACGAGGCAGTTGCACATAAGCAATATAATAAATAGTCAAGAGCCAAGTTAATACCACATGCTGGTAAACTGAATAACTGAAGCAATCATCGTCGTTATTCTTAAGTGATGTGTTCATATATATGCAAAGAATTAATATTTCAAAATGAAAATAAAAAAGGGAGAAACGAACGTTGGATTAAGTAGAATGTTATATTTAATAGAAACCTGGAAGAGAAAAAAAAACTACTGCTGTGCCCTTTAAAGCAAATGTATAAGACGGTTTTGTATGTAACGTTCATTAGTTTTTCTTGCTTTGCAACACATTTGTGAGCGAAGCGTTTTGGAACTGGAGAATATCATTTTCTTAAAAGATCCTTAGAAAGTTTAAAAAGGGGCAATGAGGAATTAACGAAATATACCAAGTCCGTATCAATGAATAAATTTTCACGCACAGGATTTAATTTCCTGTTTTATCTTCCCTCCATTCTCTAATGAAGCTTTTAAATTCCAAACGCTTAGAACAATGTTATTCATTACTACTCGGAACTCATAGTAAACACACATATATGTAAAGACCATTAGGGAATATCAATATTAATTAAATTCTAATTTATAGCTGTAATCACGACTGAAAGCAACAAAAACCGGTCTGTTTGTTCGTTAGCGGGAAAGTTTAATTAAATTCAACTATTTTCAGTTTATTCAGAAAGTTGACTCAAAAGCACTAGCACTATATAGAAATAAAATAAAAGATTGAATATTTTTCACCTGAATCGCAAAAGAAAAAGCATACACGCATTTTACTTTTGATGTATTAATGTTTGTGTTAATCTGTTATAATGATACCTATTTTTAATTCCGTAAACGAACCTTTGACCCGCCGACGAACTTTTATAAAGAATTTTTCAGTTTGCAAATTCTTATATCATTACGCTTAACTCAAATTGAGTTACTTCTGTAGTTCTTGAAGTGTTGCAAACAAAGAGTAATCAAAACAAACTTTACAGCAGCCTTAGGTAACAGTATTCTTTAAATAATAATTTGTTCATACATCTCGCCCACGTTTAGAATTATTCGTTTAACACACTTAACATCAGGTTACTGACTTGTTTGTTTTAATATCAATGTCTGAAAGAAAAATCTTTGTCTATTGAGTTTTAACTAGATTAAATAATTCCCCAGAACATTAAATCGTGAAATCCTTTATTTAAGCAATGGATATGTTTGTTTAAGAATTTTCGCGTAAAAATACACCGCGGCTATTTGCGCATAACTGTTCCTTCTTTCAAATGATTTGGTTTGGTTGTTGTTAAGCGCAAAGCTACACAGTGGGCTGTCTTTGCTTTGCCCACCACTAGGAATATCGAAACCCAATTTTTAGCGTCGTAAAGCTGCAGACTTACCGCTGAGTCACTCTGGGACTTTAAGTAATAGGTTTGAGGGAAACTAACTGTGCACCAGCATCCACCAGCAATTATTGGGCTACTCTAATCAAATGGCGGGTTTTAACCTTCACTGGTATAGAACACCAACGGAGTCTATTTGCCGTAACGAAATATGAATCATGACCCCGCCAGTCTGGCACTCTAACTCCTGAGCCACGCCCAGCTTTATGAATATTTTCATAAGTTGAAGTTCTAAACCAAGGTGTTTTTCAAATGTGCAAGGTACGTTTCCTGTCAGATATTTTTAGAATAATGAAAAAAGAAGAAACTGTTTACAGAAACTAAAATAAAATGAAACAGCGACA
>NW_013665700.1:1141111-1146518 GCF_000517525.1 Limulus polyphemus | reverse complement strand
GATGTCCCACCAAATGCAAAGCATCACTTTCTGCGAATGGAGTCCAGGTTTTGGGGTCGGAAGTGGTTTTTAGCGTTTAATATTCGCATAGATAATCCATTTTTCATCACCGGTGACAATTCTGTCCAAATATGGTTCACGCACATTACGCACCAGAAGAGACGAAGCAACGTTAACACGTTTGATGATCATTGGAGAGTTTGTGAGTTCTTTATGGAGTTTCCCACATTTCTTAGATGTTTATGTATTGTTTCGTGAGAGACATGCAATTTCAGGGCCATTTCACGAGTGTGTTGCCTTGGGTTAGATTCAACAAGTGTCTTCAGAGCATCAATATCAATTACAACATGTCGACCCCCTGCCATCACAGTTTTTAAGGCTAAAGTCACCTGAATGACATTTGCTGAATCATCGTTAACACTTACGAACGTTCAAAACATTTCCATAATATTCTTTGGTATTCTTTGTGGCTATAGAGGCATTGTTTCCCTTCTTGTATTCAAACAGCATTACATGCCGAATGTGGATCTCGTCGTGTGCCATCACTAAAAGAGATTAGAGTATACTAAACTTTACACATTATATAGGCTACACTAACATGACGTTTAGGCGGTTCGTTTAATTATTATTCGTGAAGTACGTTTTTTTTTTGGGGGGGGGGGTTATGAAAGTGTTCCAAAACGCGACCTTAATTTCTTGACGACCTGATATTAAGACAGAACTTATTATATAGACGAAGCTGTCGTTTTTAACTTTTAGACATAGTTTTTGTTATTAGATTTTTCTCGATAGACAATAACAACATAGGAAAGAATTTATCCCTAATAATAATTTTTCCCGAAATTGTTTGTTTATTTGTAGTTAAGCACAAAGCTACACAAAGGGTTATCTGTGCTCTGACCACAATGGGTATCGAAACCCGGTTTCTAGTGGTATAAGTCCGCAGACATACCGTTATGCTTTTTAGACATAGTTTAGAAAAAAACGACCTTTATACTCTAGATGTATATAAAATATTTTTTTAAATATTTTAACCAATGTTTCGCCTTTGTGGCTTCATCAGAGGTAATAGACACAACTGTTTGATATTAGAATATTCGTTAAAACACTTGTGTATATTAACTCTGATGAAGCCGCAAAGGCGAAACGTTGGTTAGGATAAAAAAAATTCTTATATATATATATATATCTGGAGTATAAAGGTCGATATTTTCTAAACTTTTTATCAAAATGTGTAAATCCCTCTTGTAAGCACTACAAATTTTGAAAGACAACATAAAAAGATTTAGACTTAAAAACATCTGTGTAAAATTGAAAACGTTTACTAGTTAAAGCTAATTTGAATTGAAATAAGTTCTTTTTCAGTATCATCAACTATCGACATTAAGCTAAGAAAACTATATTGAGTTTTTTCTTTATGTTACAGGAATAATTGTTTTACATTTTTTCGGTATCGAACCCCGAATTTTAGTGTTATAAACCTTCAAGTTTTTCGCTGTTGAATACTACTTAACGAACCTACAAAAATAAGCAAACGTGATTTGTTTACGATTTTCGGCATCATTTTTTGACGCATTCGTTACTTTTTTTTTTATTCCAGATGTTCCAAATATTTCTGACCATATCTTATAATTTTTATACACTATGTTAGTGTTAAAGTAAGAAATGTTAAAATGTTTGTAATTTACAGAATATATTTACTATAAGAACCTCTTCAAAGTTTGTAGTAAGCTCTATCTTTAACTTCTAAATAGTAGTACGTTTTTGTTTATCTCTAGGTTTGTCCTATTACCATTCTTCTTTCTTAATTCGTTAACTTCATTCTGTGTGAGACAGAAGCCCACAAATAAAAAGACACAGGATAATAAGAGAATATTGACAATTGTTTTTATAACGGACGTGATTCGTCCTTCATTCGGTAATAATTACCACATGACATTGTTTCTCGTTTTTTACACATGTCACCTATAAAAAAAAACAACTTTTACTCTCAAAGCCCTGAGTTCAGTAATCAGAATTGAACTTGTATCACGACCCTGCTAAATGTATCATTTGTCACATTAAAGATATGATTTCATTCTGTTACAAATACCTAATAATCGTGAAATTTAAGCAAAATATATTTACATTAATCAGTAACAGCCCTTCATTTAGGAAAAATACGTTTCAAATTTAAAAACGTTTCGTTTTCCACTAAAATATAGTAATCGTGGATGTGTACTCACGACCTATAATGTGTTAGTTTTTTTCTGTTTATTATATATGGATTACAGATAGTAACTTTTCAATTTAGCAAACCTTTGTATACTTTTAAAAGATGATTATGTTTTTAGAAATTCTTAGAAGAATGATCACATTTTACAAACTTAAGTTTTGATTAAACTGAAACTTTTCCTGCTTTAACTATTTTTGACAAACCTTCAAAAGCTAGGGTTAATTACTTTCATGTTATATTAATTAAAAGTTAATTTTTATTATGGATAAGCGAATATAAGAGAGGCCCCTTAGAAAAGTTAAAATATGCCATTAATTTGTGGTGTTTTCTACTCTGCTCTTCAACGTCAGAAGTAGTCATAGCAAGATTATATCCAAGATTAAAGGTTAGTGTAGCTATTTACTAGAAGGTTGGTGTAATATTTTGTAAAATTTAGTTAAGACCGTGTTTAATTTTAGCCCTATTAAAAAGTTGACTTTGTTTATCGAAATATTAATACAATACTGCTTTTTGATTGTAAATAGTCATCAAAAAGCATTTATAATATAACACAGATAAATATTTTTAAAACTTACAATAAGAACCGACTTACAAATGAGAAATAAGACATGACATTATTGATAATTGCTTTATTTGTAAACCAAAGATGTATATTTTCGTGTATATATGTGCGTCGTCAAAAGTTTTATGCCTTTTCGAGTTATTCTAGTTATGCTGTATACACATATTTTATTTTCTGCATTTATTGTTCAATGTAGTACGTTGATGACGAGTTTAATTATTCAAAGTGGACATTCCTTATAGGATAATTGCACTTGCAATGCAATTTCTTAAAGGTTTTATTATGATGCTGAAAAGCAAACAGATAGAAAATATATACAATGCAGCGACGAGTGATATGAAGATATTACTGTGGTCAAAATACTCTGCATATGACAAACATTGATGATTAAATATTAATTAATTCAATTAATCCATTATTAGGGTTAGTGGAATGCACCATTCATTTAGCTACATGAATATTTGTCACTAGGCAATTCTGTTAAGAAATATTTTGCTAAAACCTTACTATACCATGAAATATCATTTTAGGACCAAGGTTTGTCTATGAAAATAAACCACTGAAATTATTGTAGTTTAAACATGATTAGCAAGCATTAGTTAAACGTTAGAAAGGAACCGAAACATTCAATATCTGAAACATGGTAACTAAGTGATAGAGAAACTAATATCATAAATTTAAAAATCAATATGATACAAGATTATGTGTTTACAAACCTTAAAATACAGGTGGGATCATGTAAATGACAACATTATATAAATACATAGAAATAAAGTAGTTAATGATATGGAATGAGATGTTGTGGGAGTAACCTTTGAAAAAATACTTCATGTCTTTTAAGATCTATATAAAGGTCATGTACTATAAATATGCATCATGGGTCACAAATTTCATTTGCAAAGGTGGACAATAACAATAATTTAAAACGCTCTACAACGAGAACAGTTTTAGCCATAAATGCACATGAGTTAAACATTCTAGCAGTCTTACGAAATAGTAGCTATCAGTCAATAGCTATGTTCAAAATGGTGGCTATCGGTTGCTATTTTTTGGTCTGCCTGCTTGGTGTTATAGGCGTAAATGAGCTTGTTGTACGCAGACAGATACATTTCCTATTATCTTAGTGCGAAGAATGACGTTCAGCTGGGACCGGTTTGGTTTTGGTTTTGTATGAATTTCGCTCAAAGCTATACGATGGCTCTCTGCGCTAGCCGTCCCTAATTTAGCAGTGAAAGACTAGAAGGAAGAGAGCTAGTCATCACCACCCACCGCCAACTCTTGAGCGACTCTTTTACCAACGAATAGTGAGATTGACCATCACATTATAACACCCCATCAGCTGAAAGAGCGAGTATGTTTGGTGGGACGGGGATTCGAACTCGCGACCCTCAGATTACAACCTGGCCATGCTGGGCCTATCAGCTGAGACCGTTCGGCATACAAAGGTCAAGAATTCAAGTGCAATGACATATTTATGCAAACTTTAAATCTTGTATCTCAAACCTAGGTTTATCTAACAACCTTTGCTATAGTTGGATTGCTCCTGTGGTACAACTCATGATACGGGCGGAATTATGGAAATAACTTTTGTTCTTAAGGAACGAATTTAGTAGTTTGTGGTTTAAAATATTTCCCTTGTTGGTGTGTACATCTTTGTCATTGACAGTTTGTGCTACTGATTCTACAATACGTATGTATGAAGAAATAGGATACAAGAACTGTAGAGGTGGGTTTATAGTTTATAACATTATATATATATATATATATATGTATATTACTGCAGCATTAACATTACAACATAATATACTATTAGGACCATAGCAAAAAAGAGTAAAGATTGGGTGATATAATTTTTGATAGAAACCGAGAACTTTAAATGATATGAAATTTATATATTTATGTCCTTAGGGGTAACCATCATGTCCACATCCGGTCATAGACCGTGAGGATGGGATATGAGACGTTGTAGATTCTAGCACCCAGAACCTAACCTATTATTTAATCTCTAGCTTGCTTTCTACCTTTACATCTATTGTTTTGATTATGTCTGATAGGCGGAATATCCCCAATGCTTTTCGGTGCTATGGTTACAGGAATTTTCACTTTAAAATGATACTTTTTTTTATAAACGGTACAATTTTACATTGTTTTGTTAGAGTTTTGCTGGCGCGAACATGTATTTGTTGGCGCGTACATCCATAATAAAAATGTATTTTTACGTGATTATCTTGTCAGGGATGTGCCTATACGCCTTTGATGGAATACGGATAAAACATATATGTGTAAATAAAGACATCTAAGTATAACTGCAAATTATAACAAGATTAACACTAACATCATGAATTAATCTGTCACAAAAAATCAATGCTCAAAACTACGATTAAAGACGTAGTTTTATTTATAGATCCTTAAGAAACAGAACGGGAAATTGGTTTGATAAGTATACATAAAACAACTATTTTTCTCAAAAACAATACAATATCTCGCTATTCCCTGTTTCCAACTCTGGCGTTTAATGTGTATGTGTGTTTTTATTATAACAAAGCCACATCGGACTATCCGTTTTTGTCAAGCGAGGCGAATAGAACCCCTGATTTTAACGTTATAAATCCGAGGACTTGCCGCTTAAT